>NC_048568.1:42205600-42235454 GCF_013265735.2 Oncorhynchus mykiss | reverse complement strand
AGATATAGTAGACCCCCCCCCCCAGACCTGACCCCACCAGATATTGTAGATCCCCCCCTGACCAGACCCCACCAGATATAGTAGACCCCCCAGACCTGACCCCACCAGATATAGTAGACCCCCCCAGACCTGACCCCAACAGATGTAGTAGACCCCCCCGAGACTAGACCCCACCAGATATAGTAGACCCCCCCAGACCTGACCCCACCAGATGTAGTAGACCCCCCCAGACCTGACCCCACCAGATATAGTAGACCCCCCCCAGACCTGACCCCACCAGATGTAGTAGACCCCCCCAGACCTGACCCCACCAGATATAGTAGACCCCCCCCAGACCTGACCCCACCAGATATTGTAGACCCCCCCCCCTGACCAGACCCCACCAGATATAGTAGACCCCCCAGACCAGACCCCACCAGATATAGTAGACCCCCCCAGACCAGACCCCACCAGATATAGTAGACCCCCCCGCTAGACCTGACCCCACCAGATGTAGTAGACCCCCCAGACCTGACGCCACCAGTTGTAGTAGACCCCCCCAGACCTGACCCCACCAGATGTAGTAGACCCCCCAGACCTGACCCCACCAGATGTAGTAGACCCCTCAGACCTGACCCCACCAGATGTAGTAAACACCCCCAGACCTGACCCCACCAGATGTAGTAGACTCCCCCAGACCTGACCCCACCAGATGTAGTCGACCCCCCTCCCAGACCTGACCCTCCCAGACCTGACCCCATCAGATATAGTAGACCTCCCCAGACCTGACCCCATCAGATATAGTAGACCCCCCCAGACCTGACCCCACCAGATGTAGTAGACCCCCCTCCCAGACCTGACCCCACCAGATATAGTAGACCCCCCCAGACCTGACCCCACCAGATATAGTAGACCCCCCCAGACCTGACCCCACCAGATGTAGTAGACCCCCCCAGACCTGACCCCACCAGATGTAGTAGACCCCCCCATACCTGACCCCACCAGATGTAGTAGACCCCCCAGACCTGACCCCACCAGATATAGTAGACCTCCCCAGACCAGACCCCACCAGATATAGTAGACCCCCCCCAGACCTGACCCCACCAGATGTAGTAGACCCCCCAGACCTGACCCCACCAGATATAGTAGACCCCCCCAGACCAGACCCCACCAGATATAATAGACCCCCCCCCAGACCTGACCCCACCAGATGTAGTAGACCCCCCAGACCTGACCCCACCAGATATAGTAGACCTCCCCAGACCTGACCCCACCAGATATAGTAGACCTCCCTAGACCAGACCCCACCAGATATAGTAGACCCCCCCCCCAGACCTGACCCCACCAGATGTAGTAGACCCCCCCAGACCTGACCCCACCAGATATAGTAGACCCCCCCCAGACCAGACCCCACCAGATATAATAGACCCCCCCATACCAGACCCCACCAGATATAGTAGACCCCCCCCCCAGACCTGACCCCACCAGATGTAGTAGACCCCCCCAGACCTGACCCCACCAGATATAGTAGACCTCCCCAGACCAGACCCCACCAGATATAGTAGACCCCCCCCCAGACCTGACCCCACCAGATGTAGTAGAACCCCCAGACCTGACCCCACCAGATATAGTAGACCACCCCAGACCAGACCCCACCAGATATAATAGACCCCCCCCCAGACCTGACCCCACCAGATGTAGTAGACCCCCCAGACCTGACCCCACCAGATATAGTAGACCTCCCTAGACAAGACCCCACCAGATATAGTAGACCCCCCCCCAGACCTGACCCCACCAGATGTAGTAGACCCCCCCAGACCTGACCCCACCAGATATAGTAGACCCCCCCAGACCAGACCCCACCAGATATAATAGACCCCCCCCCATACCAGACCCCGCCAGATGTAGTAGACACCCCCCAGACCTGACCCCCCCAGACCTGACCTCCCCAGACCTGACCCCACCAGATATAGTAGACCCCCCCAAACCTGACCCCACCAGATGTGGTAGACCCCCCCAAGACCCAAACCCCACCAGATGTAGTATCCACCCCCCTCACAACCGACACACCCCCCCCCCACCCCATCAAAACTCAGACCTGACCCCCCCAGACCTGACCCCCCCCCAGACCTGACCCCACCAGATATAGTAGACCCCTCAGACCAGACCCCACCAGATGTAGTAGACCCCCCCAGACCAGACCCCACCAGGTGCAGTAGACCCCGCCCCGACCTGACACCCCCCAGACCTGACCTCCCCAGACCTGACCCCCCCAGACCTGACCCCACCAGATATAGTAGACCCCCTCAGACCAGACCCACCAGATATAGTAGACAACCCCCAGACTTGACTCCACCAGATATAGTAGACCCCCCCAGACCTGAACCCCCCCAGATGTAGTAAAACCCCCAGACCTGACCCCACCAGATGTAGTAGAACCCCCCAGACCTGACCCCACCAGATGTAGTAGACCCCCCCTCCCAGACCTGACCCACCCAGACCTGACCCCCCCCAGACCTGACCCCACCAGATATAGTAGACCCCCTCAGACCAGACCCCACCAGATGTAGTAGACCCCCCCAGACCAGACCCCACCAGGTGTAGTAGACCCCCCCAGACCTGACCCCCCCAGACCTGACCTCCCCAGACCTGACCCCCCCAGACCTGACCCCACCAGATATAGTAGACCCCCTCAGACCAGACCCCACCAGATATAGTAGACACCCCCAGACTTGACTCCACCAGATATAGTAGACCCCCCCAGACCTGAACCCACCAGATGTAGTAGACCCCTCAGACCTGACCCCACCAGATGTAGTAAACACCCCCAGACCTGACCCCACCAGATATAGTAGACCCCCCCCAAACCTGACCCCCCCAGACCTGACCCCACCAGATATAGTAGACCCCCTCAGACCAGACCCCACCAGATATAATAGACACCCCCAGACTTGACTCCACCAGATATAGTAGACCCCCCCAGACCTGACCCCACCAGATGTAGAAGACCCCTCAGACCTGACCCCACCAGATGTAGTAAACACCCCCAGACCTGACCTCCCCAGACCTGACCCCACCAGATATAGTAGACCCCCCCCAAACCTGACCCCACCAGATGTGGTAGACCCCCCCCAGACCAAACCCCACCAGATGTAGTAGACCCCCCCCTCAGACCTGACCCCCCCAGACCTGACCCCCCCCAGACCTGACCCCACCAGATATAGTAGACCCCCTCAGACCAGACCCCACCAGATGTAGTAGACCCCCCCAGACCAGACCCCACCAGGTGTAGTAGACCCCCCCGACCTGACCCCCCAGACCTGACCTCCCCAGACCTGACACCCCCAGACTTGACTCCACCAGATGTAGTAGACCCCCCCAGACCTGACCCCACCAGATGTAGTAAACACCCCCAGACCTGACCCCACCAGATGTAGTAGACTCCCCCAGACCTGACCCCACCAGATGTAGTAGACCCCCCTCCCAGACCTGACCCACCCAGACCTGACCCCCCCCAGACCTGACCCCACCAGATATAGTAGACCCCCTCAGACCAGACCCCACCAGATGTAGTAGACCCCCCCAGACCAGACCCCACCAGGTGTAGTAGACCCCCCCAGACCTGACCCCCCCAGACCTGACCTCCCCAGACCTGACCCCCCCCAGACCTGACCCCACCAGATATAGTAGACCCCCTCAGACCAGACCCCACCAGATATAGTAGACCCCCCCAGACCTGACCCCACCAGATGTAGTAGACCCCTCAGACCTGACCCCACCAGATGTAGTAAACACCCCCAGACCTGACCCCACCAGATATAGTAGACCCCCCCCAAACCTGACCCCACCAGATGTGGTAGACCCCCCCCAGACCAAACCCCACCAGATGTAGTAGACCCCCCCCTCAGACCTGACCCCCCCAGACCTGACCCCCCCCAGGCCTGACCCCACCAGATATAGTAGACCCCCTCAGACCAGACCCCACCAGATGTAGTAGACCCCCCCAGACCAGACCCCACCAGGTGTAGTAGACCCCCCCAGACCTGACCCCCCCAGACCTGACCTCCCCAGACCTGACCCCCCCAGACCTGACCCCACCAGATATAGTAGACCCCCTCAGACCAGACCCCACCAGATATAATAGACACCCCCAGACTTGACTCCACCAGATATAGTAGACCCCCCCAGACCTGACCCCACCAGATGTAGTAGACCCCTCAGACCTGACCCCACCAGATGTAGTAAACACCCCCAGACCTGACCCCACCAGATGTAGTAGACTCCCCCAGACCTGACCCCACCAGATGTAGTAGACCCCCCTCCCAGACCTGACCCACCCAGACCTGACTCCACCAGATGTAGTAGACCCCCCTCCCAGACCTGACCCCATCAGATATAGTAGACCCCCCCAGACCTGACCCCACCAGATGTAGTAGACCCCCCCAGACCGGACCCCACCAGATATAGTAGACCCCCCCAGACAAAACCCCACCAGATATAGTAGACCCCCCCCCCATACCTGACCCCAACCAGATTTAGTAGACCCCCCCAGACCTGACCCCACCAGATGTAGTAGACCCCCCCAGACCTGACCCCACCAGATATAGTAGACCCCCCGAGACCTGACCCCACCAGATGTAGTAGACCCCCCCAGACCTGACCCCACCAGATATAGTAGACCCCCCCCAGACCTGACCCCACCAGATGTAGTAGACCCCCCCAGACCTGACCCCACCAGATATAGTAGACCCCCTCCAGACCTGACCCCACCAGATATTGTAGATCTCCCCCCAGACCTGACCCCACCAGAAAGAGTAGACCCCCCCTAGACCTGACCCCACCAGATGTAGTAGACCCCCCAGACCTGACGCCACCAGTTGTAGTAGACCCCCCAGACCTGACCCCACCAGATATAGTAGACCCCCCCATACCAGGCCCCACCAGATGTAGTAGAACCCCCCAGACCTGACTCCCCAAGACCTGACCTCCCCAGACCTGACTCCACCAGATATAGTAGACCCCCCAAACCTGACCCCACCAGATGTGGTAGACCCCCCAGACCTGACCCCCCCCAGACTAGACCCCACCAGATGTAGTAAACCCCCCCTCAGACCTGACCCCCCCAGACCTGACCCCCCCCAGACCTGACCCCACCAAATGTAGTAGACACCCCCAGACCTGACCCCACCAGATGTAGTAGACCCCCCCAGACCTGACCCCACCAGATGTAGTAGACCCCCCCAGACCTGACCCCACCAGATGTAGTAGACCCCCCGAGACTAGACCCCACCAGATTTAGTAGACCCCCCCTCAGACCTGACCCCCCCAGACCAGACCCCACCAGATATAGTAGACCCCCCCATACCAGGCCCCACCAGATGTAGTAGACCCCCCCCAGACCTGACTCCCCCAGACCTGACCTCCCCAGACCTGACTCCACCAGATATAGTAGACCCCCCAAACCTGACCCCACAAGATGTGGTAGACCCCCCAGACCAGACCCCACCAGATGTAGTAGACCCCCCAGACCTGACCCCCCCCAGACTAGACCCCACCAGATGTAGTAGACCCCCCCTCAGACATGACCCCCCCAGACCTGACCCCCCCCAGACCTGACCCCACCAGATATAGTATACCCCCTCAGACCAGACCCCACCAGATGTAGTAGACCCCCCCAGACCAGACCCCACCAGATGTAGTAGACCCCCCCAGACTTGACCCCACCAGATGTAGTAGACCCCCCCTCCCAGACCTGACCCCACCTGATATAGTAGACCCCCCCAGACCAGACCCCACCAGATATAGTAGAACCCCCAAAACCAGACCCCCCCAGACCAGACCCCACCAGATATAGTAGACCCCCCCCCAGACCTGACCCCACCAGATGTTGTAGACCCCTCAGACCTGACACCACCAGATGTAGTAAACACCCCCAGACCTGACCCCACCAGATGTAGTAGACTCCCCCAGACCTGACCCCACCAGATGTAGTCGACCCCCCTCCCAGACCTGACCCCCCCAGACCTGACCCCACCAGATGTAGTAGACCCCCCTCCCAGACCTGACCCCATCAGATATAGTAGACCCCCCCAGACCTGACCCCATCAGATATAGTAGACCCCCCCAGACCTGACCCCACCAGATGTAGTAGACCCCCCTCCCAGACCTGACCCCACCAGATATAGTAGACCCCCCCAGACCTGACCCCACCAGATATAGTAGACCCCCCCAGACCAGACCCCACCAGATATAGTAGACCCCCCCAGACCTGACCCCACCAGATATAGTAGACCCCCCCAGACCTGACCCCACCAGATATAGTAGACCCTCCCAGACCTGACCCCACCAGATATAGTAGACCCCCCCAGACCTGACCCCACCAGATATAGTAGACCCCCCCAGACCTGACCCCACCAGATGTAGTAGACCCCCCCAGACCTGACCCCACGAGATGTAGTAGACCCCCCCAGACCTGACCCCACCAGATGTAGTAGACCCCCCCAGACCTGACCCCACCAGATGTAGTAGACCCCCCCAGACCTGAACCTACCAGATATAGTAGACCCCCCTCCCAGACCAGACCCCACCAGATATAGTAGACGTCCCCAGACCAGACCCCACAAGATATAGTAGACACCCCCCCCAGACCTGACCCCACTAGATGTAGTAGACCCCCCCAGACCTGACCCCACCAGATATAGTAGACCCCCCCAGACAAGACCCCACCAGATATAGTAGACCCCCCCTCCAGACCTGACCCCAGCAGATGTAGTAGACCCCCCCAGACCTGACCCCACGAGATGTAGTAGACCCCCCCAGACCTGACCCCACCAGATGTAGTAGACCCCCCCAGACCTGACCCCACCAGATATAGTAGACCCCCCCAGACAAGACCCCACCAGATATAGTAGACCCCCCCCCTCCAGACCTGACCCCACCAGATTTAGTAGAACCCCCCAGACCTGACCCCACCAGATATAGTAGACCCCCCCAGACCTGACCCCACCAGATGTAGTAGACCCCCCCAGACCTGACCCCACCAGATGTAGTAGACCCCCCCAGACCTGACCCCACCAGATGTAGTAGACCCCCCTCCCAGACCTGACCCCACCAGATATAGTAGACCCCCCCAGACCTGACCCCACCAGATATAGTAGACCCCCCCAGACCAGACCCCACCAGATATAGTAGACCCCCCCAGACCTGACCCCACCAGATATAGTAGACCCCCCCAGACCTGACCCCACCAGATATAGTAGACCCTCCCAGACCTGACCCCACCAGATATAGTAGACCCCCCCAGACCTGACCCCACCAGATATAGTAGACCCCCCCAGACCTGACCCCACCAGATGTAGTAGACCCCCCCAGACCTGACCCCACGAGATGTAGTAGACCCCCCCAGACCTGACCCCACCAGATATAGTAGACCCCCCCCCCAGACCTGACCCCACCAGATGTAGTAGACCCCCCCAGACCTGAACCTACCAGATATAGTAGACCCCCCTCCCAGACCAGACCCCACCAGATATAGTAGACTTCCCCAGACCAGACCCCACAAGATATAGTAGACACCCCCCCCAGACCTGACCCCACTAGATGTAGTAGACCCCCCCCAGACCTGACCCCACCAGATACAGTAGACCCCCCCAGACAAGACCCCACCAGATATAGTAGACCCCCCCTCCAGACCTGACCCCAGCAGATGTAGTAGACCCCCCCAGACCTGACCCCACGAGATGTAGTAGACCCCCCCAGACCTGACCCCACCAGATGTAGTAGACCCCCCCAGACCTGACCCCACCAGATATAGTAGACCCCCCCAGACAAGACCCCACCAGATATAGTAGACCCCCCCTCCAGACCTGACCCCACCAGATTTAGTAGAACCCCCCAGACCTGACCCCACCAGATATTGTAGACCCCCCCAGACCTGACCCCACCAGATGTAGTAGACCCCCCCAGACCTGACCCCACCAGATGTAGTAGACCCCCCCAGACCTGACCCCACCAGATGTAGTAGACCCCCCCAGACTTGACCCTACCAGATATAGTAGACCCCCCCAGACCTGACCCCACCAGATGTAGTAGACCCCCCCGGACCTGACCCCACCAGATATAGTAGACCCCCCCCCCAGACCTGACCCCACCAGATATTGTAGATCCCCCCCTGACCAGACCCCACCAGATATAGTAGACCCCCCAGACCTGACCCCACCAGATATAGTAGACCCCCCCAGACCTGACCCCAACAGATGTAGTAGACCCCCCCGAGACTAGACCCCACCAGATATAGTAGACCCCCCCAGACCTGACCCCACCAGATGTAGTAGACCCCCCCAGACCTGACCCCACCAGATATAGTAGACCCCCCCCAGACCTGACCCCACCAGATGTAGTAGACCCCCCCAGACCTGACCCCACCAGATATAGTAGACCCCCCCCAGACCTGACCCCACCAGATATTGTAGATCCCCCCCCCTGACCAGACCCCACCAGATATAGTAGACCCCCCAGACCAGACCCCACCAGATGTAGTAGACCCCCCCAGACCTGACCCCACCAGATGTAGTAGACCCCCCCAGACTTGACCCTACCAGATATAGTAGACCCCCCCAGACCTGACCCCACCAGATGTAGTAGACCCCCCCGGACCTGACCCCACCAGATATAGTAGACCCCCCCCCAGACCTGACCCCACCAGATGTAGTAGACCCCCCCAGACCTGACCCCACCAGATGTAGTAGACCCCCCCAGACTTGACCCTACCAGATATAGTAGACCCCCCCAGACCTGACCCCACCAGATGTAGTAGACCCCCCCGGACCTGACCCCACCAGATATAGTAGACCCCCCCCCCAGACCTGACCCCACCAGATATTGTAGATCCCCCCCTGACCAGACCCCACCAGATATAGTAGACCCCCCAGACCTGACCCCACCAGATATAGTAGACCCCCCCAGACCTGACCCCAACAGATGTAGTAGACCCCCCCGAGACTAGACCCCACCAGATATAGTAGACCCCCCCAGACCTGACCCCACCAGATGTAGTAGACCCCCCAGACCTGACCCCACCAGATATAGTAGACCCCCCCCAGACCTGACCCCACCAGATGTAGTAGACCCCCCCAGACCTGACCCCACCAGATATAGTAGACCCCCCCCAGACCTGACCCCACCAGATATTGTAGATCCCCCCCCCCTGACCAGACCCCACCAGATATAGTAGACCCCCCAGACCAGACCCCACCAGATATAGTAGACCCCCCCAGACCAGACCCCACCAGATATAGTAGACCCCCCCGCTAGACCTGACCCCACCAGATGTAGTAGACCCCCCAGACCTGACGCCACCAGTTGTAGTAGACCCCCCCAGACCTGACCCCACCAGATGTAGTAGACCCCCCAGACCTGACCCCACCAGATGTAGTAGACCCCTCAGACCTGACCCCACCAGATGTAGTAAACACCCCCAGACCTGACCCCACCAGATGTAGTAGACTCCCCCAGACCTGACCCCACCAGATGTAGTCGACCCCCCTCCCAGACCTGACCCCCCCAGACCTGACCCCACCAGATGTAGTAGACCCCCCTCCCAGACCTGACCCCATCAGATATAGTAGACCTCCCCAGACCTGACCCCATCAGATATAGTAGACCCCCCCAGACCTGACCCCACCAGATGTAGTAGACCCCCCTCCCAGACCTGACCCCACCAGATATAGTAGACCCCCCCAGACCTGACCCCACCAGATATAGTAGACCCCCCCAGACCTGACCCCACCAGATGTAGTAGACCCCCCCAGACCTGACCCCACCAGATGTAGTAGACCCCCCCATACCTGACCCCACCAGATGTAGTAGACCCCCCAGACCTGACCCCACCAGATATAGTAGACCTCCCCAGACCAGACCCCACCAGATATAGTAGACCCCCCCCCAGACCTGACCCCACCAGATGTAGTAGACCCCCCAGACCTGACCCCACCAGATATAGTAGACCCCCCCAGACCAGACCCCACCAGATATAATAGACCCCCCCCCCAGACCTGACCCCACCAGATGTAGTAGACCCCCCAGACCTGACCCCACCAGATATAGTAGACCTCCCCAGACCTGACCCCACCAGATATAGTAGACCTCCCTAGACCAGACCCCACCAGATATAGTAGACCCCCCCCCCAGACCTGACCCCACCAGATGTAGTAGACCCCCCCAGACCTGACCCCACCAGATATAGTAGACCCCCCCCAGACCAGACCCCACCAGATATAATAGACCCCCCCATACCAGACCCCACCAGATATAGTAGACCCCCCCCCCCAGACCTGACCCCACCAGATGTAGTAGACCCCCCCAGACCTGACCCCACCAGATATAGTAGACCTCCCCAGACCAGACCCCACCAGATATAGTAGACCCCCCCCCAGACCTGACCCCACCAGATGTAGTAGAACCCCCAGACCTGACCCCACCAGATATAGTAGACCACCCCAGACCAGACCCCACCAGATATAATAGACCCCCCCCCAGACCTGACCCCACCAGATGTAGTAGACCCCCCAGACCTGACCCCACCAGATATAGTAGACCTCCCTAGACCAGACCCCACCAGATATAGTAGACCCCCCCCCCAGACCTGACCCCACCAGATGTAGTAGACCCCCCCAGACCTGACCCCACCAGATATAGTAGACCCCCCCAGACCAGACCCCACCAGATATAATAGACCCCCCCCCCATACCAGACCCCGCCAGATGTAGTAGACACCCCCCAGACCTGACCCCCCCAGACCTGACCTCCCCAGACCTGACCCCACCAGATATAGTAGACCCCCCCCAAACCTGACCCCACCAGATGTGGTAGACCCCCCCAAGACCAAACCCCACCAGATGTAGTAGACCCCCCCCCTCAGACCTGACCCCCCCAGACCTGACCCCCCCCAGACCTGACCCCACCAGATATAGTAGACCCCCTCAGACCAGACCCCACCAGATGTAGTAGACCCCCCAGACCAGACCCCACCAGGTGCAGTAGACCCCCCCCGACCTGACCCCCCCAGACCTGACCTCCCCAGACCTGACCCCCCCAGACCTGACCCCACCAGATATAGTAGACCCCCTCAGACCAGACCCCACCAGATATAGTAGACACCCCCAGACTTGACTCCACCAGATATAGTAGACCCCCCCAGACCTGACCCCACCAGATGTAGTAAACACCCCCAGACCTGACCCCACCAGATGTAGTAGACTCCCCCAGACCTGACCCCACCAGATGTAGTAGACCCCCCCTCCCAGACCTGACCCACCCAGACCTGACCCCCCCCAGACCTGACCCCACCAGATATAGTAGACCCCCTCAGACCAGACCCCACCAGATGTAGTAGACCCCCCCAGACCAGACCCCACCAGGTGTAGTAGACCCCCCCAGACCTGACCCCCCCAGACCTGACCTCCCCAGACCTGACCCCCCCAGACCTGACCCCACCAGATATAGTAGACCCCCTCAGACCAGACCCCACCAGATATAGTAGACACCCCCAGACTTGACTCCACCAGATATAGTAGACCCCCCCAGACCTGAACCCACCAGATGTAGTAGACCCCTCAGACCTGACCCCACCAGATGTAGTAAACACCCCCAGACCTGACCCCACCAGATATAGTAGACCCCCCCCAAACCTGACCCCCCCAGACCTGACCCCACCAGATATAGTAGACCCCCTCAGACCAGACCCCACCAGATATAATAGACACCCCCAGACTTGACTCCACCAGATATAGTAGACCCCCCCAGACCTGACCCCACCAGATGTAGAAGACCCCTCAGACCTGACCCCACCAGATGTAGTAAACACCCCCAGACCTGACCTCCCCAGACCTGACCCCACCAGATATAGTAGACCCCCCCCAAACCTGACCCCACCAGATGTGGTAGACCCCCCCCAGACCAAACCCCACCAGATGTAGTAGACCCCCCCCTCAGACCTGACCCCCCCAGACCTGACCCCCCCCAGACCTGACCCCACCAGATATAGTAGACCCCCTCAGACCAGACCCCACCAGATGTAGTAGACCCCCCCAGACCAGACCCCACCAGGTGTAGTAGACCCCCCCCGACCTGACCCCCCAGACCTGACCTCCCCAGACCTGACCCCCCCAGACCTGACCCCACCAGATATAGTAGACCCCCTCAGACCAGACCCCACCAGATATAGTAGACACCCCCAGACTTGACTCCACCAGATGTAGTAGACCCCCCCAGACCTGACCCCACCAGATGTAGTAAACACCCCCAGACCTGACCCCACCAGATGTAGTAGACTCCCCCAGACCTGACCCCACCAGATGTAGTAGACCCCCCTCCCAGACCTGACCCACCCAGACCTGACCCCCCCCAGACCTGACCCCACCAGATATAGTAGACCCCCTCAGACCAGACCCCACCAGATGTAGTAGACCCCCCCAGACCAGACCCCACCAGGTGTAGTAGACCCCCCCCAGACCTGACCCCCCCAGACCTGACCTCCCCAGACCTGACCCCCCCCAGACCTGACCCCACCAGATATAGTAGACCCCCTCAGACCAGACCCCACCAGATATAGTAGACACCCCCAGACTTGACTCCACCAGATATAGTAGACCCCCCCAGACCTGACCCCACCAGATGTAGTAGACCCCTCAGACCTGACCCCACCAGATGTAGTAAACACCCCCAGACCTGACCCCACCAGATATAGTAGACCCCCCCCAAACCTGACCCCACCAGATGTGGTAGACCCCCCCCAGACCAAACCCCACCAGATGTAGTAGACCCCCCCCTCAGACCTGACCCCCCCAGACCTGACCCCCCCCAGGCCTGACCCCACCAGATATAGTAGACCCCCTCAGACCAGACCCCACCAGATGTAGTAGACCCCCCCAGACCAGACCCCACCAGGTGTAGTAGACCCCCCCAGACCTGACCCCCCCAGACCTGACCTCCCCAGACCTGACCCCCCCAGACCTGACCCCACCAGATATAGTAGACCCCCTCAGACCAGACCCCACCAGATATAATAGACACCCCCAGACTTGACTCCACCAGATATAGTAGACCCCCCCAGACCTGACCCCACCAGATGTAGTAGACCCCTCAGACCTGACCCCACCAGATGTAGTAAACACCCCCAGACCTGACCCCACCAGATGTAGTAGACTCCCCCAGACCTGACCCCACCAGATGTAGTAGACCCCCCTCCCAGACCTGACCCACCCAGACCTGACTCCACCAGATGTAGTAGACCCCCCTCCCAGACCTGACCCCATCAGATATAGTAGACCCCCCCAGACCTGACCCCACCAGATGTAGTAGACCCCCCCAGACCGGACCCCACCAGATATAGTAGACCCCCCCAGACAAAACCCCACCAGATATAGTAGACCCCCCCCCATACCTGACCCCAACCAGATTTAGTAGACCCCCCCAGACCTGACCCCACCAGATGTAGTAGACCCCCCCAGACCTGACCCCACCAGATATAGTAGACCCCCCCAGACCTGACCCCACCAGATGTAGTAGACACCCCCTGACCTGACCCCACCAGATATAGTATACCCCCCCAGACCTGACCCCACCAGATATAGTAGACCCCCCCAGACCTGACCCCACCAGATGTAGTAGACCCCCCCAGACCTGACCCCACCAGATATAGTAGACCCCCCGAGACCTGACCCCACCAGATGTAGTAGACCCCCTCCAGACCTGACCCCACCAGATATTGTAGATCTCCCCCCAGACCTGACCCCACCAGAAAGAGTAGACCCCCCCCTAGACCTGACCCCACCAGATGTAGTAGACCCCCCAGACCTGACGCCACCAGTTGTAGTAGACCCCCCCAGACCTGACCCCACCAGATGTAGTAGACCCCCCCTGACCAGACCCCACCAGATATAGTAGACCCCCCAGACCTGACCCCACCAGATGTAGTAGACCCCCCCAGACCAGACCCCACCAGATATAGTAGACCCCCCCAGACCAGACCCCACCAGATATAGTAGACTCCCCCCCCAGACCTGACCCCACCAGATGTAGTAGACCCCACCAGACCTGACCCAACCAGATGTAGTAGACCCCCCCAGAGCTGACCCCACCAGATATAGTAGACCCCCCCCCTAGACCTGACCCCACCAGATGTAGTAGACCCCCCAGACCTGACGCCACCAGTTGTAGTAGACCCCCCCAGACCTGACCCCACCAGATGTAGTAGACCCCCCCTGACCAGACCCCACCAGATATAGTAGACCCCCCAGACCTGACCCCACCAGATGTAGTAGACCCCCCCAGACCAGACCCCACCAGATATAGTAGACCCCCCCAGACCAGACCCCACCAGATATAGTAGACCCCCCCCCAGATCTGACCCCACCAGATGTAGTAGACCCCCCCAGACCTGACCCCACCTGATGTAGTAGACCCCCCCAGACCTGACCCCACCAGATGTAGTAGACCCCCCCAGACCTGACCCCACCAGATATAGTAGACCCCCCCCAGACCTGACCCCACCAGATGTAGTAGACCCCCCCCCAGACCTGACCCCACCAGATGTAGTAGACCCCCCCAGACCTGACCCCACCAGATATAGTAGACCCCCCCTTATTTGAAAGGATTTATACTTTTACTATTGATACTTAAGTACATTTAAAACCAAATACTCTTGAATTTTTACTCAAGCAGTGTTTTACTGTGTGACTTTCATTTTTACTTGAGTCATTTTCTATTAAGGTAGGACCCTTCATCAACAAGTCTGGGAAGAGAGGCAAGCAGTGCTTGACCGAGGCAGACACAGGTGGCGGGGGAGTGCCCACCGAATCTGGCCGCCCTCTCTCTTCGAGTATCCTCCTGTAACTGGCAACAGAGTGCACAGGATCCGGGTAGGGCATCCACCACATACCCCACGCCCAGGCAGACACCACATCCCCCACACCCAGGAAGACACCACATACCTCAAGCCCAGACAGACACCACATACCCCACACCCAGACAGACACTACATACCCCACACCCAGACAGACACTCCATGCCCCACGTCCAGACACTCCATCCCCCACGCCCAGACACTCCATCCCCCACGTCCAGACACTCCATACCCCACGCCCAGACACTCCATGCCCCACGCCCAGACACTCCATCCCCCATGCCCAGACACTCCATGCCCCACTCCCAGGCAAACAAGACTGCTCCAACCACCCAATCCATCTCCTCTTCCTACACCTCGGTCCTAGCCGAGGTATCAGCATTCGGACAAGAAAAGTCACCGTCTACAATTCCAAGCTTCCTCAAGAACGTCTTTCCAGGGAGGGTTTTAACGCAGTACATGATTGGTTCGAGCGAGGGCCGCCTGAGTGTGCTCCAAGACGAAACAAACTACACAGAGATGGGGAGTATCTTACAGAGAAATGCTATAACCGCATGCAGTAGAGGGTTTAGGTATAGGCGACAAGGCAGCGGCTTGGGTCGCCCGTACCAAAGAATTTGGAATGGTGTCATTTGCGCGATCGGTTTTCTATCGCTCATTTGCATGTCACGTCAATGATATCATGTCACCGTGCCGGATTGTGGGTCAATTAACCTTGTCGGAGTGGGCGCCCTGATTCTAGTTTGTGAGCTAGGCAGGCTACTACTGCCTGGTAAGGTCTCACACTCAGAAGAGGGACCTCAGGTCTCCCCACTGGAAGCCCGAGGTAGGGGTGCGGGGGTAGGTTGACCTCAGGTCTCTCCACTGGAGGTCCGAGGTAGAGGGGCGGGGGTAGGTTGACCTCAGGTCTCCCATCTGGAAGCCCGAGGTAGGGGGGCGGGGGTAGGTTGACCTCAGGTCTCCACACTGGAATCCCAAGGTAGGGGGAGTGGGGGTAGGTTGACCTCAGGTCTCCTCACTGGAAGCCTGAGGTAGGGGGGCGGGGGTAGGTTGACCTCAGGTCTCCTCACTGGAAGCCCGAGGTAGGGGGGCGGGGGTAGGTTGACCTCAGGTCTCCCCACTGGAAGCCCGAGGTAGGGGGGCGGGGGTAGGTAGACCTCAGGTCTCCTCAATGGAAGCCCGAGGTAGGGGGGCCGTGGTAGGTTGACCTTAGGTTTCCCCACTGGAAGCCCGAGGTGGGGAGAGCGGGGGTAGGTTGACCTCAGGTCTCCGCACTCGAATCCCGAGGTAGGGGAAGTGGGGGTAGGTTGACCTCAGGTCTCCCCACTGGAAGCCTGAGGTAGGGGGGCGGGGGTAGATTGACCTCAGGTCTCCCCTCTGGAAGCCCAAGGTAGGGGGCGGGGGTAGGTTGACCTCAGGTCTCCCCATTGGAGGCCCGAGGTAGGGGGGCGGGGGTAGGTTGACCTCAGGTCTCCCCATTGGAGGCCCGAGGTAGGTGGGCGGGGGTAGGTTGACCTCAGGTCTCCCCATTGGAGGCCCGAGGTAGGGGGGCGGGGGTAGATTGACCTCAGGTCTCCTCACTGGAAGCCTGAGGTAGGGGGGCGGGGGTAGATTGACCTCAGGTCTCCCCTCTGGAAGCCCGAGGTAGGGGGGCGGGGGTAGATTGACCTCAGGTCTCCCCTCTGGAAGCCCAAGGTAGGGGGCGGGGGTAGGTTGACCTCAGGTCTCCCCATTGGAGGCCCGAGGTAGGGGGGCGGGGGTAGGTTGACCTCAGGTCTCCCCATTGGAGGCCCGAGGTTGGTGGGCGGGGGTAGGTTGACCTCAGGTCTCCCCATTGGAGGCCCGAGGTAGGGGGGCGGGGGTAGATTGACCTCAGGTCTCCTCACTGGAAGCCTGAGGTAGGGGGGCGGGGGTAGATTGACCTCAGGTCTCCCCTCTGGAAGCCCGAGGTAGGGGGGCGGGGGTAGATTGACCTCAGGTCTCCCCATTGGAGGCCCGAGGTAGGGGGGCGGGGGTAGATTGACCTCAGGTCTCCCCATTGGAGGCCCGAGGTAGGGGGGCGGGGGTAGATTGACCTCAGGTCTCCCCATTGGAGGCCCGAGGTAGGGGGGCGGGGGTAGATTGACCTCAGGTCTCCCCATTGGAGGCCCGAGGTAGGGGGGCGGGGGTAGATTGACCTCAGGTCTCCCCATTGGAGGCCCGAGGTAGGGGGGCGGGGGTAGATTGACCTCAGGTCTCCCATTGGAGGCCCGAGGTAGGGGGGTGGGGGTAGATTGACCTCAGGTCTCCCCATTGGAGGCCCGAGGTAGGGGGGCGGGGGTAGATTGACCTCAGGTCTCCCCATTGGAGGCCCGAGGTAGGGGGTCGGGGGTAGATTGACCTCAGGTCTCCCCTCTGGAAGCCCGAGGTAGGGGGGCGGGGGTAGATTGACCTCAGGTCTCCCCATTGGAGGCCCGAGGTAGGGGGGCGGGGTTAGGTTGACCTCAGGCCTCCCCATTGGAGGCCCGAGGTAGGGCAGCGGGGGTAGATTGACCTCAGGTCTCCCCATTGGAGGCCCGAGGTAGGGGGGCGGGGGTAGATTGACCTCAGGTCTCCCCATTGGAGGCCCGAGGTAGGGGGGCGGGGGTAGATTGACCTCAGGTCTCCCCATTGGAGGCCCGAGGTAGGGGGGGCGGGGGTAGATTGACCTCAGGTCTCCCCATTGGAGGCCCGAGGTAGGGGGGCGGGGGTAGATTGACCTCAGGTCTCCCCATTGGAGGCCCGAGGTAGGGGGGCGGGGGTAGATTGACCTCAGGTCTCCCCATTGGAGGCCCGAGGTAGGGGGGCGGGGGTAGATTGACCTCAGGTCTCCCCATTGGAGGCCCGAGGTAGAGGGGGCGGGGAAATCTATCAAATACCGCACCTCTAACTTTGTACAGTACTAATGCAATGAGTAAAATCATTCACACTACAAAATGCTACCAAATAAACCACAATTCATTCATAATACTGTGAATATATCATTTCACAGACATATTGTTGCATTTTTTTCTGGTTTGTGCGAAATCGTTAAGAATAATATCAAAACCAATCCAAATGTATCCAAATCTGTGGACTGCTCTTAGAATGTGTCTTCCTCTTCCAGTGACCGTAGCTGAAGCGGAGAGGAGCCTTTCAAAGCTGATGCTCATCAAATCCTACCTGAGGTTCACCATGTCACAGGAACGCCTTAGTGGCCTTGCTGTCATCAGTACTAACCATGCAGTTGCTGGGCAGATCTCTTATGATGATGTAGTTGATGACTTTGCATCAATAAATGCAAGAAAGGTCAGGGGTTAGATGGCAATTGTCCAGTTTAGTTTTAAGCACTATGGATAGTGAGTTTTAAGCACTGTGGATAGTGAGTTTTAAGCACTGTGGATAGTGAGTTAATTTTAAACACTGTGGATAGTGAGTTTAAGCACTGCGGATAGTGAGTTTAAGCACTGTGGATAGTGAGTTTTAAGCACTGTGGGATAGTGAGTTTTAAGCACTGTGGATAGTGAGGTTTAAGCACGGTGGATAGTGAGTTTAAGCACTGTGGATAGTGAGTTAATTTGAAACACTGTGGATAGTGAGTTAATTTGAAACACTGTGGATAGAGAGTTCATTTTAAACACTGTGGATAGTGAGTTTTAAACACTGTGGATAGTGATTTTAAGCTCTGTGGAAAGTGAGTTTAATCACTGTGGATAGTGAGTTTTAAGCACTGTGGATAGTGAGTTTTAGCACTGTGGATAGAAAGTTAATTTGAAACACTGTGGATAGAGAGTTTTAAACACTGTGGATAGTGAGTTTTAAACACTGTCGATAGTGAGTTTAAGCACTGTGGAAAGTGGGTTCATTTTAAACACTGTGGATAGTGAGTTTTAAACACTGTGGATAGTGATTTTAAGCACTGTGGAAAGTGAGTTTAATCACTGTGGATAGTGAGTTTTAAGCACTGTGGATAGTGAGTTTTAGCACTGTGGATAGTGAGTTTTAAACACTGTCGATAGTGAGTTTAAGCACTGTGGATAGTGAGTTTTAAGCACTGTGGATAGTGAGTTTTAAACACTGTGGATAGTGAGTTTTAAACACTGTCGATAGTGAGTTTAAGCACTGTGGATAGTGAGTTTTAAGCACTGTGGATAGAGAGTTTTAAACACTGTGGATAGTGAGTTTTAAACACTGTCGATAGTGAGTTTAAGCACTGTGGAAAGTGGGTTCATTTTAAGCACTGTGGATAGTGAGTTTTAGCACTGTGGATAGTGAGTTTTAAGCACTGTGGATAGTGAGTTTTAAACACTGTCGATAGTGAGTTTAAGCACTGTGGAAAGTGGGTTCATTTTAAACACTATGGATAGTGAGTTTTAAACACTGTGGATAGTGATTTTAAGCACTGTGGAAAGTGAGTTTAATCACTGTGGATAGTGAGTTTTAAGCACTGTGGATAGTGAGTTTTAGCACTGTGGATAGTGAGTTAATTTGAAACACTCACTATGAGTTTTAAGCACTGTGGATAGTGAGTTCATTTTAAACACTGTGGATAGGGAGTTTAAGCACTGTGGATAGTGATTTTAAGCACTGTGGAAAGTGAGTTTAATCACTGTGGATAGTGAGTTAATTTGAAACACTGTCGATAGTGAGTTTTAAGCACTGTGGATAGTGAGTTCATTTTAAACACTGTGGATAGGGAGTTTAAGCACTGTGGATAGTGAGTTTAAGCACTGTGGATAGTGAGTTTAAGCACTGTGGATTGTGAGTTCATTTTAACCTCTTGAGACTAGGGGGCAGTATTTTGATGTTTGGATGAAAAACATACCCAAATGAAACTGCATATTTCTCAGGCCCAGAAGCTTCATTTAAAGGGATATCAACCAGATTCCTTTCCATATGGCTTCCACATGGTGTGAAGTCTTTAAGCACTGTGGATAGTGAGTTTAAACACTGTGGATAGTGAGATTCAGCACTGTGGATAGTGAGTTAATTTTAAACACTGTGGATAGTGAGTTTAAGCATTGTGGTTTCATAAGTGCATTTAATTTTCCGGTCCTAGATGGAGAGAGTTGATACTTGATGTAGGAATCGGCAGGCCTTGGTACTGTATGTCTTGATGAACACAGACAGAGACAGAAGGATCCGTGTGGAGGCCCATACATGAGTGTTTCCTTTTTCTCTGTCTGTACAGGCCCTTAGCCAACAGCCGCCACACTAGACAATAAATAATACATAAAAAGTGAAACAACAATCATCGACAACCCACCATGACTTCCTAAAGACAAGTCTGTCTTCTCTCTCTGTGTTTAAGCACAACAATCCACCATGTCTGTCTCAGGACAAGTCTGTCTTCTCTCTCTGTGTTTAAGGACAACAACCCACCATGTCTGTCTCAGGACAAGTCTGTCTTCTCTCTCTGTGTTTAAGGGCAACAACCCACCATGTCTGTCTCAGGACAAGTCTGTCATCTCTCTCTGTGTTTAAGGACAACAACCCACCATGTCTGTCTCAGGACAAGTCTGTCTTCTCTCTCTGTGTTTAAGGACAACAACCCACCATGTCTGTCTCAGGACAAGTCTGTCTTCTCTTGTCCAGCTGGAATTAGAAGCATCATCACTAAACAATACGTTCCAGATGAATACGGGGCGAAATCATTGTGACGCATTTAAAATAAGCGTAATTAACCGCTATTAGCAGATCTGCTCAGTCTTAATAAAGAGTGGGAAATGAAAACATATAAATTATTGAATCAATTGGCCTTTATTCATTCAGCTCCATACGTTTCATTTCATTTTATTTCCCAGAGCTCCATTTAGATTCACCAGAGCATGGCATCTTTTCCTGAATGCTTGTGAGTACCAAATGGCACCCTATTCCCTACATAGTGCACTGCTTTTGACCAGAGCCCTGTGGCACCCTATTCCCTACATAGTGCACTGCTTTTGACCAGAGCCCAGAGAGAGAAAAATAAGAGAAAGATAGAAAGGAGGAAGAGAAACATAAAGAGAAAGAATGGTACAGAAAGAGAGAGAGACTAGTGCACTTTAGGCAATAGAGTGCAATTTCATCTCCAGCTAGTCATGGATACATGATCTCCAGTTAGACATGAATACATTATCTACAATTAGGTACGAATACATTATCTCCAGTTAGATACGTTAGACACGAATACATTATCTCCAATTAGATATGAATACATTATCTCCAGTTAGATACGAATACATGATCTCCAGTTAGATACGAATACATTATCTCCAATTAGATATGAATACATTATCTCCAATTAGATACGAATACATTATCTCCAGTTAGATACGTTAGATACGAATACGTGCTCTCCAGTTAGACATGAATACATTATCTCAAATTAGATCCGAATACATTATCTCCAATTAGATATGAATACATTATCTCCGGTTAGATATGTTAGATACGAATACATTATCTCCAATTAGATATGAATACATGATCTCCAGTTAGATACGAATACATTATCTCCAATTAGATATGAATACATGATCTCCAATTAGATACGAATACATTATCTCCAATTAGATACGAATACATGATCTCCAACTAGATACGAATACATGATCTCCAATTAGATACGAATACATGATCTCCAATTAGATACTAATACATTATCTCCAATTAGATACGAATACATTATCTCCAATTAGATACGAATACATTATCTCCAATTAGATACGAATATATTATCTCCAGTTAGACATGATGTCATGGATCCCCCCGGTACTGCTCCCATTCTTTTCACCAGCTCCGGAGCTCTACGCCACCGGTCTTCTAGGCGTCACTGAACTGGATCATTACCACCAACCCCGGACTGTCTTGTCGCATTATGCACACCTGGTTCCCATTCCCCCTGATTCGTGTGTGTATACAGTTGAAGTCGGAAGTTTACATACACTAAGTTTGGAGTCATTAAAACTAATTTTTCAACCACTCCACAAATTTCTTGTTAACAAACTAGAGTTTTGGCAAGTCGGTTAGGACATCTACTTTGTGCATGACACAAGTAATTTTTCCAACAATTGTTTACAGCCAGATTAGTTCACTTATAATTCACTATATCACAATTCCAGTGGGTCAGAAGTTTACATACACTAAGTTGACTGTGCCTTTAAACAGCTTGGAAAAATCAAGAAAATAATGTCATGGCTTTAGGATGCTAATTAACATAATTTGAGTCAATTGGAGGTGTACCTGTGGATGTATTTCAAGGCCTACCTTCAAACTCAGTTCCCCTTTGCATGACATCATGGGAAAATCAAAAGAAATCAGCCAAGACCTCAGATAAAAAAAATGTAGACCTCCACAAGTCTGGTTCATCCTTGGGAGCCATTTCCAAACGCCTGAAGGTACCACGTTCATCTGTACAAACAATAGTACGCAAGTACAAACACCATGGGACCACGCAGCTGTCATACCGCTCAGGGAGGAGATGCATTCTGTCTCCTAGAGATGAACTTACTTTGGTACGAAAAGTGCAAATCAATCCCAGAACAACAGCAAAGGACCTTGTGAAGATGCTGGAGGAAACATGTACAATGTCTATATCCGCAGTAAAATGAGTCCTATATCGACATAACCTGAAAGGCCGCTCAGCAAGGAAGAAGCCACTGCTCCAAAACCACCATAAAAAAGCCAGACTACGGTTTGCAACTGCACATGGGGACAAAGATCGTACTTTTTGGAGAAATGTCCTCTGATCTGATGAAACGACCATCGTTATGTTTGGAGGAAAAAGGGGGAGGCTTGCAAGCCGAAGAACACCATCCCAACCGTGAAGCACGGGGGTGGCAGCATCATGTTGTGGGGGTGCTTTGCTGCAGGAGGGACTGGTGCACTTCACAAAACAGATGGCTTCATGAGGTAGGAAAATGATGTGGATATATTTAAGCAACATCTCAAGACATCAGTCAGGAAGTTAAAGCTTGGTCGCAAAAGGGTGTTCCAATTGGACAATTACCTAATAATAATACATAATAATTATTATTAATGAATTATTAGCATACTTCCAAAGTTGTGGCAAAATGGCTTAATCTGTCTGGTTCCATTGGAACCGTAGCGTCCCACCTCGACAACAGCCAGTGAAATTTGCAGGGCGCCAAATTCATAACAACAGAAATCCCATAATTAAAATTCCTCAAACATACAAGTGTCATACACCATTTTAAAGACAAACTTCTTGTAAATCCAACCACAGTGTCCGCTTTCAAAAAGGCTTTACAGCGAAAGCACACCATGCGATTATGTTAGGTCAGCGCTTAGTCACAGAAAACCATACAGCCATTTTCCAGCCAAGGAGAGGGCTCTCAAAAGTCAGAAACAGCGATTAAATTAATCACTAACCTTTGATGATTTTCATCAGATGGCACTCATAGGACTTCATGTTACAAAATACATGTATGTTTTGTTCGATAAAGTTCATATTTATATCCAAAAATCCTAGTTTACATTGGCGCTTATGTTCAGTAATGTTTTGCCTCAAACAAACACCCGGTGAAAGTGCAGAGAGCCACATCAAATTACAGAAATACTCCAACCAAGGAGAGGTGTCACAAAAGTCAGAAATAGTGTTAAAATTATTCACTTACCTTTGATGATCTTCATCTGATGGAACTCCCAGGTCTCCATGTTAGACAATATATGTTAGTTTTGTACGATAAAGTTCATCTTTATGTCCAAATACCTCGCGCATTTAGTCCAGTAATCCAAATGCACAAGGCGAAGACGGTCAAAAAAGTTCCATTACAGTTTGTCACGAGCGCGGCTGTGAGCACGAGCTCCATTCCCTTTCATTTCTAAAGACAAAGGAATTGTCCAGTTGGAATATTATTGAAGATTTATGACATGTCAAACGATGTATAGAATCAATCTTTAGGATGTTTTTATCATAAATCTACAATAATGTTCCAACCGGACAATTCCTTTGTCTTTAGAAATTAAAAGGGAACGGAGCTCGTGCTCACGGCCGCGCGCGTGACTGAACTAATGGCTTTCAGCCAGACCCCTGATTCAAACAGCTCTTATTCTCTCCTCTTTCATAGTAGAAGCCTGAAAAAACGTTCTAAAGACTGTTGACATCTAGTGGAAGCCTTAGGAAGTGCAATCTGACCCAATTTACACTGTATATTGGATAGGCAATCACTTGAAAAACTACAAACCTCAGATTTCCAACTTCCTGGTTGGATTTGTCTCAGGTTTTCGCCTGCCATATGGGTTCTGTTATGCTCACAGACATCATTCAAACAGTTTTAGAAACTTCAGAGTGTTTTCTATCCAAATCTACTAATAATATGCATATCCTAGCCTGAGTAGCAGGCCATTTACTCTGGGCACGCTTGTCATCCGGACGTGAAAATACTGCCCCCTACCCCAAAGATGTTCAAGGACAACAAAGTCAAGGTATTGGAGTGGCCACCACAAAGTCCTGACATCAATCATATAGAAAATTTGTAGGCAGAACTGAAAAAGCATGTGCGAGCAAGGAGGCCTACAAACCTGACTCAGTTACACCAGGAGGAATGGGCCAAAATTCACCCAACTTATTGTTTGTGGAAGGCTACCCGAAACGTTTGACCCAAGTTAAACAATTTAAATGCAATGCTACCAAATGCTAATTGAGTGTATGTAAACTTCTGACCCACTGGGAATGTGATGAAAGAAATAAAAGCTGAAATAAATCATTCTCTCTACTATTATTCTGACATTTCACATTCTTAAAATAAAGTGGTGATCCTAACTGAACTAAGACAGGGATTTTTTTACCAGGATTAAATGTAAGGAAATGTGAAAACTGAGTTTAAATGTATTTGGCAAAGGTGTATGTAAACTTCCGACTTTTGTATATGTGCCCTCTGTTCCCCATTGTCCTTGTCGATTATTGTCTCATGTCCGTTGGTCTTGTGATTAACTGTGCTCTGTGGTATCGGATTTCATGGTACTTGTTATTGTGCACTTGTTATTACGGGTCTAGTCATCGTGTATTACTTAGAAATTTAGACCTCACTCTTTTGTTTGGGTTACATCCCTGTGTTGTGTGTGTGTGTGTGTAAATATATATATATATATATATATATATATATATATATATATATACACACGTGTTTGGTTTGGGCTTCGTCCCCGTCGTTTTCATTACATACTTTATTTTGGGTGGAGAAATAAAACCCTCTATTACGTATTCCTGCGCCTGTCTCCTGTCATTATACAAGGTGACACATGAGTACATTATCTCCAGTTAGCCATGGATGGAGGAAACAAATTAGTCACACAGGGTTATGAGACGCTCCATCCATAACCAGGTTATACATTTCATACTCTCAAGGTTTTATAGTTTAGGGCGGAGAAGCAGCAGAGCAATGGTACAGAAGGAGGAGGGAGGGAGGAGTGAGGGAGGAAGAGAGAGAGGAGGGGAAGAGAGAGCGAATAGAGAGTTTCGAAAGGAAACCTTTTGAGCTCTTGATTCAGTTCCTTTTGATTCAGGTCCTTTTGATTCAGTTACTTATGATTCAGCTCCTTTTGACTCAGTTCCTTTTGATTCAGCTCCTTTTGATTCAGCTCCTTTTGATTCAGCTCCTTTTGATTCAGCTCCTTTTCATTTAGTTCCTTTTCATTTAGTTCCTTTTGATTCAGTTCCTTTTGATTCAGCTCCTTTTGATTCAGCTCCTTTTCATTTAGTTCCTTTTGATTCAGTTCATTTTGATTCAGTTCCTTTTCATTTAGTTCCTTTTGATTCAGTTCCTTTTGATTCAGCTCCTTTTGATTCAGTTCCTTTTGATTCAGCTTCGTTTGATTTATTTTCTCCAGAAGACTTGGTAGCATGTTGAAATTAGCATGTTTCACAATTAATTTAAACTAATTCAATAGTAATGTTTTGATAATATACAAACTTTACGTTGTGTTTAATGTGTTTTAAAAAAAAACAACCTCATCTCAGTTCATTACTGCAGTAGATAGTTGCTACACTTCTCTCAGTCAGTGTCAGCCCAGATTCAATGGGATGATAACTAAAACAAGATGGATGGTAGTTTATGCACTGGGGTCTCTGTCAAGTATAGTCATCACTCTCACTCCTCACCTTTGACCTCTTACTGGTTAATCTGGTAGCTCACATGTCATGTCATCACGTTCGATGGCAAACGTGGCACTATATCGTGGACATCTTCTGGATTCATGTCCTCGGCTTGATATACAGTCGCTGCAACTTGAACTATCCGACGTATGGTGGAGGTACGTTTTCAAACCATTTCTCGTTCACCGAGGTGAAAACACGCTGACTAGAAGGAAAGGTTAGCCTGCTGAACTTCTAGTCTAAAATCATAGCATCTGAATAGGGACGGGGGCAATTAAAACTCTTTACCATTTATTTTTGTTACCTTCTTTTATTTGCCCTTTTCAAGGTCTACGAGTCCTAAATATACATGACACTAATTACAAAGACGATCCAAGTCATTGACCTTTTCTACGGATTAGAGCCTATTCTCTTTAATCCTCTTCCACACTGAGAGAAAGAGCAGCTCATGGAAAAGTTACCAGGGGAAGTTACTTTATGAAAGGTTATTGACACCAACCATACCGATCACTTATGTGCAGGCATTTTACTGATATCGTTCATTACGATAAGTAGCCTATACTAGAGAAATGTGAAGTTTGAAATTAAATCAGTTTGCTAATATTGTTAAAAGGGGAGAATTGATGCCTGCAACCATCAAACTAGTAGTAGTAGTTTAAAGGATAATAAATCAAAACTGGGGTCCACATTGATGTTGTAAACTTATACTTCTATTTATCATTATCAAATCAATTCAAGCAATTTATTATGATATGGATTGTTGTCCATAAGTCCAGCTCTAACACCTACCCAGAATAATACATGTTGTCTCTATGTCCCGGCTCTAACACCTACCCAGAATAATACATGTTGTCTCTATGTCCCGGCTCTAACACCTACCCAGAATAATACATGTTGTCTCTATGTCCCAGCTCTAACACCTACCCAGAATAATACATGTTGTCTCTATGTCCCAGCTCTAACTCCTACCCATAATAATACATGTTGTCTCTATGTCCCAGCTCTAACACCTACCCAGAATAATACATGTTGTCTCTATGTCCCAGCTCTAACTCCTACCCAGAATAATACATGTTGTCTCTATGTCCCAGCTCTAACTCCTACCCAGAATAATACATGTTGTCTCTATGTCCCAGCTCTAACTCCTACCCAGAATAATACATGTTGTCTCTATGTTCCAGCTCTAACACCTACCCAGAATAATACATGTTGTCTCTATGTCCCAGCTCTAACTCCTACCCAGAATAATACATGTTGTCTCTATGTCCCAGCTCTAACACCTACCCAGAATAATACATGTTGTCTCTATGTCCCAGCTCTAACTCCTACCCAGAATAATACATGTTGTCTCTATGTCCCCTCTAACTCCTACCCAGAATAATACATGTTGTCTCTATGTCCCAGCTCTAACACCTACCCAGAATAATACATGTTGTCTCTATGTCCCAGCTCTAACTCCTACCCAGAATAATACATGTTGTCTCTATGTCCCAGCTCTAACTCCTACCCAGAATAATACATGTTGTCTCTATGTTCCAGCTCTAACACCTACCCAGAATAATACATGTTGTCTCTATGTCCCAGCTCTAACTCCTACCCAGAATAATACATGTTGTCTCTATGTCCCAGCTCTAACTCATACCCAGAATAATACATGTTGTCTCTATGTCCCAGCTCTAACACCTACCCAGAATAATACATGTTGTCTCTATGTCCCAGCTCTAACTCCTACCCAGAATGATACATGTTGTCTCTATGTCCCCTGTAACTCCTACCCAGAATAATACATGTTGTCTCTATGTCCCAGCTCTAACACCTACCCAGAATAATACATGTTGTCTCTATGTCCCAGCTCTAACTCCTACCCAGAATAATACATGTTGTCTCTATGTCCCAGCTCTAACACCTACCCAGAATAATACATGTTGTCTCTATGTCCCAGCTCTAACTCCTACCCAGAATAATACATGTTGTCTCTATGTCCCCTCTAACTCCTACCCAGAATAATACATGTTGTCTCTATGTCCCAGCTCTAACTCCTACCCATAATAATACATGTTGTCTCTATGTCCCAGCTCTAACACCTACCCAGAATAATACATGTTGTCTCTATGTCCCAGCTCTAACTCCTACCCAGAATAATACATGTTGTCTCTATGTCCCCTCTAACTCCTACCCAGAATAATACATGTTGTCTCTATGTCCCAGCTCTAACTCCTACCCATAATAATACATGTTGTCTCTATGTCCCAGCTCTAACACCTACCCAGAATACTACATGTTGTCTCTATGTCCCCTCTAACTCCTACCCAGAATAATACATGTTGTCTCTATGTCCCAGCTCTAACTCCTACCCATAATAAGGTATTAAGGTATGTTTGAAATGCACGCCTTTCCTACACATTTCTCAGTAGTAGGTGTTCAGACTGATCTTATTGCAGGTGCGTAACGGGCTTTACAGGTGTGATTCCCTTGTGCGAACTAAGTACATTTAATTAAACTTCTGAAAAGACTTTCACTTGTTGAACAAAAAAGATTTTCTCGTGGAGTTTTCATTCATTTTATGTAAAGTCATCACTTTAAATGGGATGTACTTTTGAATTTAAATGATCTTGACAGACTCACTAGAATATATGAAGAGAACAGGTCAGAATATCAGGGATCAAAGAAAGAGACTGTAAATACAAGAATATTCATCCTTTTTTCAGCACCAATTTGTAGATTTAAAAATGCTATCATCTTGTAAGGGTAAAGGGAAGTGTTTATGAATACTAATAAAAAACAGGTCTGGCTAGCCTTTAAGCACAAAAGATATTGGTGAATCAAAAAATACAGTGGTTTGATTCAGTCCTGAAAGTTGCCATTTTGGGTGGCTTATTTGAATAATCTCAAAAAATAAATTATTTTTAAAAATTTGTTTAACACTTTTTTTTGTTGGTTACTACATGATTCCATATGTGTTATTTCATAGTTTTGATGTCTTCACTATTATTCTACAATGTAGAAAATAGTAAAAAATAAAGAAAAACACTTGAATGAGTAGGTGTTCTAAAACTTTTGCCCGGTAGTGTAGGTAGGGGTAAAGGGACTAGGCAACGGGTTAGATAATAAACAGTAACAGCAGCATATGTGTTAGTTAGTGAAAAAGGGGTTCAATGCATCTTAAAGTCCACGTAGCTATTTGACTAACATTGTTTTTTGGGAGGTTGATGGCTCAGGGGTAGAAGGTGTTCAGGATCCTGTTTGTTCCAGACTTGGTGTATTAGTACCGCTTGTATTAGGTCTGCAGTGCCTTACGGTTGGATGCCAAGCAGCTGCCATACCAAGCGGCGATGCAGATAGTTAAAGATGGTCTCCAATGGTGCAGCTGTAGAACTTTTTGAGGATCTGAGGCGCCCCCATGACAAATCTTATCAGCCTCCTGAGGGAAAAGAGGCATTGTGGTGTCCTCTTCACGACTGTGATGGTGCGTGATATGGACACCAAAGAACTTTCTATTCTCTTTGAGTCTCTTCTATCATATTATATTCTCTTCTATTCGTTTCACTTCTATTATCTTCTTTTCTATTCTATTCTTTTCTCTTCTACTCTCTTTTATGATACTAATGCATTCTATATTCTATTCTATTCTGTTGTATTCTATTCTCTTCACTTCTCTTCTATTCTCGTCTTTTGTATTCTATTTCCTCTCCTCTCCTCTCCTCTCCTCTCCTCTTTTTTCTAGTTTATTCTATACTATTGTGGCTCTACAGTGTTGAGATGCACACTGTAACCTCCAATCCTCACAGTTACAACATGTAGCACAAAAAAAGAAAAACACAGCATTCATCCATGACCAAGATGCTTTTTATAAAATCCACCATGCGACAAGTAAATTA
>NC_048568.1:42008100-42200600 GCF_013265735.2 Oncorhynchus mykiss | reverse complement strand
GCTACCTGCCTCTAACCACTAGGCTACCTGCCGCTCTAACACCTAGTTTACCTGCCTCCTCTAACCACTAGGCTACCTGCCTCCTCTAACCACTAGGCTACCTGCCTCCTCTAACCACTAGGCTACCTGCCTCCTCTAACCACTAGGCTACCTGCCTCCTCTAACCACTAGGCTACCTGCCTCCTCTAACCACTAGGCTACCTGCCTCCTCTAACCACTAGGCTACCTGCCTCCTCTAACCACTAGGCTACCTGCCTCCTCTAACCACTAGGCTACCTGCCTCCTCTAACCACTAGGCTACCTGCCTCCTCTAAACACTAGGCTACCTGCTTCCTCTAACCACTAGACTACCTGCCTCCTCTAACCACTAGACTACCTGCCTCCTCTAACTACTAGACTACCTGCCTCCTCTAACTACTAGGCTACCTGCCTCCTCTAACCACTAGACTACCTGCCTCCTCTAACCACTAGACTACCTGCCTCCTCTAACCACTAGACTACCTGCCTCCTCTAACCACTAGGCTACCTGCCTCTAACCACTAGGCTACCTGCCTCCTCTAACCACTAGGCTACCTGTCTCTCTAACCACTAGGCTACCTGCCTCAAAATACTAGACTACCTGCCTCCTCTAACCACTAGGCTACCTGCCTCTAACCACTAGGCTACCTGCCTCCTCTAACCACTAGGCTACCTGTCTCTATAACCACTAGGCTACCTGCCTCTAACCACTAGGCTACCTGCCTCCTCTAACCACTAGGCTACCTGCGACTCTAACCACTAGACTACCTGCCGCTCTAACACCTAGGCTACTTGCCTCCTCTAACCACTAGGCTACCTGTCTCTCTAACCACAAGGCTACCTGCCTCTAACCACTAGGCTACCTGCCGCTCTAACACCTAGTTTACCTGCCTCCTCTAACCACTAGGCTACCTGCCTCCTCTAACCACTAGGCTACCTGCCTCCTCTAACCACTAGGCTACCTGCCTTCTCTAACCACTAGGCTACCTGCCTCCTCTAACCACTAGGCTACCTGCCTCCTCTAAACACTAGGCTACCTGCCTCCTCTAACCACTAGGCTACCTGCCTCCTCTAACCACTAGACTACCTGCCTCCTCTAACTACTAGACTACCTGCCTCCTCTAACTACTAGGCTACCTGCCTCCTCTAACCACTAGACTACCTGCCTCCTCTAACCACTAGACTACCTGCCTCCTCTAACCACTAGACTACCTGCCTCCTCTAACCACTAGACTACCTGCCTCCTCTAACCACTAGGCTACCTGCCTCCTCTAACCACTAGACTACCTGCCTCCTCTAACCACTAGGCTACCTTTTTCCTCTAACCACTAGTCTACCTGCCTCCTCTAACCACTAGGCTTCCTGCCTCCTCTAACCACTAGGCTACCCGCCTCCTCTAACCACTAGGCTACCCGCCTCCTCTAACCACTAGGCTACCTGCCTCCTCTAACCACTAGGCTACCTGCCTCCTCTAACCACTAGACTACCTGCCTCCTTTAACCACTAGGCTACCCGCCTCCTCTAACCACTAGACTACCTGCCTCCTCTAACCACTAGGCTACCTGCCGCCCGAAGTGTCATAGATAGAAACAATCTATCACATGTACCACAGCATCAAGTCCTAATGACGATCACATTCCTCATGTGAATCAACCAAACTTTGAAAACTTATCAAAGAAGAACATAGATAAAGTGGCAGTTTTTCCAGAAAATGGCCTTATAGATCACAGTATAGCAATGTTCAAGCCTTTGTAGATTCAACGAAGACCAGCCAGCACCACTATAGAGATCACAGAGGTGTGAAGACCAGCCAACACCACTATAGAGATCACAGAGGTGTGAAGACCAGCCAACTTCACTATAGAGATCACAGTGGTGTGAAGACCAGCCAACACCACTATAGAGATCACAGAGGTGTGAATACCAGCCAACACCACTATAGAGATCACAGAGGTGTGAAGACCAGCCCACAACACCATAGAAATCACAGAGGTGTGAAGACCAGCCCACAACACCATAGAAATCACAGAGGTGTGAAGACCAGCCAACACCACTATAGAGATCACAGAGGTGTGAAGACCAGCCAACACCACTATAGAGATCACAGAGGTGTGACGACCAGCCAACACCACTATAGAGATCACAGTGGTGTGAAGACCAGCCAACACCACTATAGAGATCACAGAGGTGTGAGACCAGCCAACACAACTATAGAGATCACAGAGGTGTGAAGACCAGCCAACACCACTATAGAGATCACAGAGATTTGAAGACCAGCCAACACCACTATAGAGATCACAGTGGTGTGAAGACCAGCCAACACCACTATAGAGATCACAGAGGTGTGAAGACCAGCCAACACCACTATAGAGATCACAGTGGTGTGAAGACCAGCCAACACCACTATAGAGATCACAGAGGTGTGAGACCAGCCAACACCACTATAGAGATCACAGAGGTGTGAGATCAGCCACTTGACTAGAGAACATAGTTAAACTGCTGTCACTTGACTAGAGAACAGAGTTAAACTGCTGTCACCTGACTACAGAACAGTGTTAAACTGCTATCACTTGACCAGAGAACAGTGTAATCTGCATAAAAATGAACATCAGCTGTCTCAACATGTCGCCCAATGTCATTGCCATAAATAATTAAAAACAGGGGACATAACATGGATCCTTGAGGAACGCCTGACTGTAGCTTTATGATGTCAGACTTACAACCATCTGCCTGAACACACTAGGTCCAATTTGAGAGATGTTGCTGTAACAATGCTGTGAGTTGACCTGAAACCTGATTGCATACCACTCCAAATATTGTTTTCCTGGAGGTAGGCCTTATGCTGTTTAGATCATCAGGGTCAGGAGATTTTTTTTTGTTACATCAATTGTTTTCAGGGCTCTACACACCTCTGAGACATAGAAGGGCAAGAAGGAGAACCCGGAGAAGCGAAACTCTGTACTCAGTATTACACATTGGAGATGAGTTTCCTCTCTCTCTCCTCTCCTCTCCTCTCCTCTCTTCTCTTTTTCTCCTCCCTTCTTCTCTTCCCTTCTTCACCTTGCCTCTACTCTCCTCTACTCTCCTGTAAGCCAGGGATTATCATGTGTTGACCAGTCTGATCAGAGCTATTAGACTGGAGGGACAGTGTTCTGTAAATTGTTATACAATGGGTGGGTCTAATACATCACTGGACTATATGGAAACTGGAAACCATAAATCCTGATGCTGCATGTATTATAGCTGGGGATTTTAACAAAGCAAATTTGAGAACAAGGCTACCTAAATTCTATCAGCATATTGATTGCGCTACACGCATGGGCAAAATCCTTCCTCGATGCATACAAAGCCCTCCCCTGCCCTCCCTTCAGCAAATCTGACCACAATGCCATCTTGCTCCTACCGTCTTATAGGCAGAAACTCAAACAGGATGTACCAGGGATGAGAACCATTCAATGCTGGTCCTACCAATCCAGTATGCCACAGAGAACAACATCGACCTATACGCTGACTCGGTGAGTGTGTTTATAAAGAGGTGCAATGGAGATATTGTACCCACTGTGACTATTAAAACCTAACCTAACCAGAAACCGTGGGTGGATGGCGGCATTCGCGTAAAACTGAAAGCACGATCCACTGCATTTAACCATGGAAAGAGGTCTGCGTATATGACTGACTACAAACAGTGTCGTTATTCCCTCCGCAAGGCAATCAAACAAGCAAAATGCTGGTACAGTGACAAGGTGGAGTCGCAATTCACAGCTCAGACATAAGACTTATGTGTCAGGGTCTACAGGAAATCCCAGACTACAAAAAAAAACAGCCACATCACAGACACCGACGTCACGCTTCCAGACAAACTAAACACCTTCTTTTCCCGCTTTGAGGATAATAAGGACTGTGCCTCCCCCTTTCCTTCTCTACGGCTGATGTGAGTAAAATATTTAAACATGTTAACCCTCGCAAGGCTGCTGGCCCAGACAGCATCCCTAACCGCGTCCTCAGAGCATGCGCAGATTAGCTGTCTGGAGTGTTTATGGACATATTCAATCTCTCCCTGTCCCAGTATACTGTCCCCACATGCTTCAAGATGGCTACCATTGTTCCTGCACCCAAGAAGTCAACGATAACTGAACTAAATGACTACTGCCCCATAGCACTCACTTCTGTCATCATGACGTGCTTTTAGAGACTAGTCAAGGATCATATCACCTCCACCTTACCGGCCACCCTAGACCAACTTCAGTTTACACACTGCCCAAACAGGTCCACAGACGACGCAATTGCCATCACACTGCACACTGCACACTGCCCTATCCCATCTGGACAAAAGGAATACCTATGTAAGAATGCTGTTCATTGACTACAGCTCAGCATTCAACACTATAGTACCCCCAAGCTCATCACTAAGCTTAAGGCCCTGGGTCTCAACCCCGCCCTGTGTATTTGGGTCCTGGACTTTCTGAGGGGCCGCCCCCAGGTGGTGAAGGTAGGAAACAACATCTCCAATTCGCTGAACCCCACAAGGGTGCGTGCTCAGCACCCTCTTGTACTCCCTGGTCACCCGGGGCGGCAGGGTAGCCTAGTGGTGAGAGCGTTGGACTAGTAACTGGAAGGTTGCAAGTTCAAATCCCTGAGCTGACACGGTACAAATCTGTTGTTCTGCCCCTGAACATGCAGTTAACCCACTGTTCCTAGGCCGTTATTGAAAATAAGAATTTGTTCTTAACTGTCTTGCCCACAACTGCGTGGCCATGCACGCCTCCAACTCAATCATCAAGTTTGCAGATGACACAACAGTAGTGTGCTTGATTACCAACAACGACGAGATGGCCTACAGGGAAGAGGTGAGGGCACTCGGAGTGTGGTGTCAGGAAAACAACCTCTCACTCAACGTCAACAAAACATATGAGATGATCGTGGCCTTCAAGAAACAGCAGAGGGAGCAGCCCCCCTATCCACATCGAAGGGACAGCAGTGGAGAAGGTGGAAAGTTTTAAGTTCCTGGGCGTACACATCACAGACAAACTGAAATGGTCCACCCACACAGACAGCGTGGTGAAGGCGCAACAGCGCCTCTTCAACCGCTATCATCCAGAAGGCGCGGTCAGTACAGGTGCATCAAAGCTGGGACAGAGAGACTGAAAAACAGCTTCTATCTCAAGGCCTTCAGACTGCTAAACAGCAATCACTAACATTGCTGCTGCCTACATTGAGACCCAATCACTGGCCACTTTAATAATCGGATCATTAGTCACATACAATGCCACTAAATAGTGCCACTTTAATAATGTCACACGTATATACTGTATTTTATACCTTGCCTATGCCGCTCGGTCATCGCTCACCCATATATTTATATGTACATATTCTCATTCACCCCTTTAGATTTGTGTGTACTAGGTATGTCACGTTCCTTTTTTATGTCTCTATTTTGGTTTGGTCAGGGCGTGAGTTGGGGTGGGCATTCTATGTTTTTCATTCTATGTTTTGTTCTGTGTGTTGTATTTCTATGTGTTTGGCCTGGTATGGTTCCCAATCAGAGGCAGCTGTCAATCATTGTCTCTGATTGAGAACCATACTTAGGTAGCCTGTTTTCCCACCTGTGTTGGTGGGTAGTTGTTTTCTGTTTTTGTATTCTGTACCAGACAGAACTGTTTCGGTTTCGTTCGTTCTCTTTTGTTGTTTTTTCCATTCAGTGTTCAATTCATAATAAAAGATGAAGATGTACCACGCTGCACCTTGGTCCTCACCTTCTTCAACCCACGACAGCCGTTACAAGGTTGGGGAATTGTTAGATTACTCGTTAGATATTACTGCACTGTCGGAACTAGAAGCACAAGCATTTCCCTACACTCGCATTAACATCTGCTTACCACGTGTATGTGACAAATACAATTTGAATAGATTTTTAGAGCATTTTTATGCCAGGTGAAATCGTGCCTCATTAGCTCATCGTTATGGATGTCTCCAATTAAATATCGCTAGAAAACAGCTTAAACAAATGCAAATGAGGCTACGTTATTCTAGCTGCACTGTTTGACGTGACTGTAAGTTAGCCGTAGTTGGCTAGCTAGCGAGCAAGGGACCAGAACGTTGCCAGCCAGTATGGCAACCGAACTGATAGAACGAGCAACCAGCCGGCTTTGGTAGCAACCCTAGACTTGTGTCAGGACTATATCTTGTAGAATGATGAATTAGTATGAATATATTCATAAAAATAACGTTTTTAATGAAAATATGTCAATCGTTATTTGAATATGTTGGTAAACCGTTGTATAAAAGTGATCATGCCCTTCGAAGCCATTGTTCGGAGGATATACTGGCACTGTTTGCCATACCAATATGTCCTCCAAGTCATTATCACGTGTTGACCAGTCTGATCAGAGCTATCAGACAGGAGGGACAGTGTTCTGTAAATCAGTGATTATCATGTGTTGACCAGGTTAATCAGAGCTATCAGACAGGAGGGACAGTGTTCTGTGTGTCAGTGATTATCATGTGTTGACCAGTCTGATCAGAGCTATCAGACCGGAGGGACAGTGTTCTGTTAGTCAGTGATTATCATGTGTTGACCAGTCTGATCAGAGCTATCAGACCGGAGGGACAGTGTTCTGTGTTTTGTAAGTCAGTGATTATCATGTGTTGACCAGTCTGGTCAGAGCTATCAGACCGGAGGGACAGTGTCGATACACATCGATATGTAAAATACATGTTTTTACTCTGAGTAAAGTGAGGAGGCAGTGACACAGTGAGTTGTTGTCAGACCTGGGGCCTAATCCCCACTCCTAAAATTGGCATAGGAGACCAATACAGTTGAAGTTGGAAGTTTGCATACACTTAGGTTGGAGTCATTAAAACTTGTTTTTCAACCACTCCACAAATGTCTTGTTAACAAACTATAGTTTTGGGAAATCAGTTAGGACATCTACTTTGTGCATGACACAAGTCATTTTTCCAACAATTGTTTACAGACAGATTATTTCACTTATAATTCACTGTGTCACAATTCCAGTGGGTCAGACGTTTACATACACTAAGTTGACTGTGCCTTTAAACAGCTTGGAAAATTCCAGAAAATGATGTCATGGCTTTAGAAGCTTCTGATTCTAATTGTAATTATTTGAGTCAATTGGAGGTGTACCTGTAGATGTATTTCAAGGCCTACCTTCAAACTCAGTGCCTCTTTGCTTGACATCATGGGAAAATCTAAAGAAATCAGCCAAGACAGCAGACAAAAAATTGTAGACATCCACAATTCTGGTTCATTCTTGGGAGCAAATTCCAAATGCCTGAAGGTACCATGTTTATCTGTACAAACAATAGTATGCAAGTATAAACACCATGGGACCACGCAGCCGTCATACCGCTCACGAAGGAGACGAATTCTGTCTCCTAGAGATGAACGTACTTTGGTGCGAAAAATGCAAATCAATCCCAGAACAACAGCAAAGGACCTTGTGAAGATGCTGGAGGAAACAGGTACAAAAGTATCTATATCCACAGTTAAACAAGTCCTATATCGACATAACCTGAAAGGCCGCTCAGCAAGGAAGAAGCCACTGCTCCAAAACCACCATAAAAAAGCCAAACTACGGTTTGCAACTGCACATGGGGACAAAGATCGTACTTTTTGGAGAAATGTCCTCTGATCTGATGAAACAAAATTAGAACTGTTTGGCCATAATGATCATTGTGATGTTTGGAGGAAAAAGGGGGAGACTTGCAGGCCTGCTCAAAATTCACATATATTGAAGCATCATCTCAAGACATCAGTTAAAGCTTGGTCGCAAATGGGTCTTCCAATTGGACAATGACTCCAGGCATACTTCCAAAGTTGTGGCAAAATGGCATAAGGACAACAAAGTCAAGGTATTGGAGTGGCCATCACAAAGCCCCGACCTCAATCCCATAGAAAATTTGTGGGCAAAACTGAAAAAGCGTGTGTGAGCAAGGAAGCCTACAAACCTGACTCAGTTACACCAGCTCTGTCAGGAGGAACGGGCCAAAATTCACTGAACTTATTGTGGGTAGCTTGTGGAAGGCTACCCAAAACCTTTGACCAAAGTTAAACAATTTAAAGGTATTGCTACCAAATGCTAATTGAGTGTATGTAAAATTATGATCCACTGGGAATTGTAATGAAAGAAATAAAAGCTGAAATAAATCATTCTCTTTACTATTATTCTGACATTTCACATTCTTAATATAAAGTGGAGATCCTAACTGACCTAAGAAAGGGATTTTTTTTACCAGGATAAAATGTCAGGAATTGTGAAAACTGAGTTGAAATGTATTTGGCTAAGGTGTATGTAAACTTCCAACTTCAGCTGTATCAGTCTTGATATCAAAACAGCTGTACGTTTCTCCAAAATGTAGCAGTCTCTCTTTTCCTCTCCTCTCCTCTCCTCTCCTCTCCTCTCCTCTCCTATCCTCTCCTCTCCTCTCCTCTCCTCTCCTCTCCTCTCCTCTCCTCTCCTCTCCTATCCTCTATTCTATTTCTCCAGCAAAGAGACCCTGTTCAGATTGTGATGAGTGAGTTGATTGAGTGAGAGCTGTGATTAAACCTCTCTTTAAGATGATTACAGGACTTCACGTTTAACGACCCAAGGCTCTCTATTGAACAGGGCGTTCCTCCCCAAATGGCTCCCTATTCCCATATATAGTACACTGCTTTTGACCAGGGGCCAATAGGGATCTGGTCAAAAATAGGGCACCAAATAGGAAATAGGGCACCATTTGTGACAGTGCCAGGGTACTGATAGCTACCGGTGATCGTGCTGTAGTTGTCTAAACAAAACTCACATCAGAGAGACAGAGGTTCGTCATGTTCAGAATGAAAAAATGCAATCAGGAACTAGCTGAGATTAATCTATTTTATGATCGCTTTCAGATTCATATTTTAAGTGTAGAAGCAACACCACTTTGTTCCATTTAGCCAATCACAACTACTCTGTTTGGCAATGACACAGAGTGCAAGAAGTGGAATGTTAGCCTGGACCACCAGTCTGTTTTAGCTATCACAACCTAGTGGGTGATGAAATAGTGTAAACTAGTAATACCGTATAGTGATGGTACATTGTAGTGTACAGTTACAGAATAAAGACCAGAATGGAGGAATGTTCCCTAGGAGGTAGAGTTAACAGGCAAGAACTACAAATACCGGAATGTTATGTATCTGAGGAGGAATGTTCCCTAGGAAGTAGAGCTAACAGGCAAGAACTACAAATACCAGAATGTTATGTATCTGAGGAGGAATGTTCCCTAGGAAGTAGAGTTAACAGGCAAGAACTACAAATACCAGAATGTTATGTATCTGAGGAGGAATGTTCCCCAGGAAGTAGAGCAAACAGGCAAGAACTACACACAGCGAGTCATTATGACTACATTATGATTTATTTGAAAGGTAATTACAACATAATTAAAAGGTAAATAATTGACAGTGATCCCCAAAACAGGGGATCCTGTCATGTTTGGCTACACAGAAACTTGACAAGAGCTAGACCCTGATGCTGACAGTTCTGCCATTGCCTGAAGGCCATGAAGAGAGGGAAGGAGATATATATATATATATATATATATACACACACTCAGTGGCCAGTATATTAGGTACACAACCCCATTCATGAAAATGGATCGCTCTACTAGTGAGTCACGTGGCCGTGGCTTGCTATATAAAGCAGGCAGACAGGCATTGAGGCATTCAGTTACTGTTCGACTGAACCGTAACTGAATGCCAAAACGAGTGACCTAAACGACTTTGAGCGTGGTATGATCGTCGGTGCCAGGTGCGCCGGATCCAGTATCTCAGAAACGGCCTCCTGGGATTTTCACACACGACAGTGTCTAGGGTTTACTGAGAATGGTTTGACAAACAAAACACATCCAGTGAGCTTCAGTCCTGTGGACTAAAAACACCTAAAAAAAACAGAAGTTGAAGGAGAATGGTAAGAATCGTGCAAGCTAACAGGCGGGCCACAAACAGACAAATAATGTGACAAGGACCAACAACTCGGCCACAAACAGACAAATAATGGTTCCAGGAAGAGGAAGTGGCTCCAGTGGGCAGGCTATCACCAACACTGGATAATTGAGGAGTGTAAAACATTGCCTGGTTCAACGAATCCCGGTTCCTGTAGTGTCGAGCTGATGGCGGAGTCGGGATTTGGCGTAAGCAGCGTGAGTCTGTGGTCCCATCCAGCCTGGTGTCAACGGTACAGGTGGCAGTGGTGCAATGTTTTTTTTTCTGGCACACGTTAGGTGACTTGATACTGATTGAACAACGTTTCCATGCCCCAAAGAATTATGGCTTTTATGGAGGCAAAGAGTGGGTCCGGCCCGATGGGAGTACCTAATAAACTTGCCAATGAGTGGATATATATATATGTATTAGGGAGAGAGACATAGAGAGAGGGAGAGAGAGAGAGCGAGAGGGAGAGACAGAGAGAGAGAGAGGGAGAGAGACAGAGAGAGAGAGAGAGAGGGAGAGACAGAGAGAAGGAGAGAGACAGAGAGAGGGAGAGACAGAGAGAGTGAGAGAGAGAGACAGAGAGTGAGAGAGAGAGACAGAGAGTGAGAGAGAGAGACAGAGAGAGAGACAGAGAGAGGAAGAGAGACAGAGAGAGGGAGAGACAGAGACAGAGAGATAGAGAGAGACAGAGGGAGAGAGAGAGAGCGAGAGAGTGAGAGAGAGAGAGAGACAGACAGACAGAGACAGAGAGAGGGAGAGACAGAGAGAGGGAGAGACAGAGAGAGACAGAGACAGAGACAGAGAGAGACAGACAGATAGAGGGAGAGAGAGAGATACAGAGAGAGAGAGAGACAGACGGAGAGAGAGAGGGAGAGAGACAGAGAGAGACAGAGAGACAGACAGACAGACAGACAGACAGACAGACAGAGAGAGAACACAGCAGCAGAATACCTGACCACTGTGACTGACCACAAATTAAGGAAAGCTTTGACTATGTACAGACTCAGTGAGCATAGCCTTGCTATTGAGAAAGGCCGCCGTAGGCAGACATGGCTCTCAAGAGAAGACAGGCTATGTGCACACTGCACACAAAACGAGGTGGAAACTGAGCTGCACTTCCTAACCTCCTGGCCAATGTATGACCATATTAGAGAGACATATTTCCCTCAGATTACACAGACCCACAAAGAATTTGAAAACAAATCCAATTTTGATAAACTCCCATATCTACTGGGTGAAATTCCACAGTGTGCCATCACAGCAGCAAGATTTGTGACCTGTTGCCACGAGAAAAGGGCAACCAGTGAAGAACAAACACCATTGTAAATACAACCCATATTTATGCTTATTTATTTTATCTTGTGTCCTTTAACCATTTGTACATTGTTAAAACACTGTATATACAGTATATAATATGACATTTGTAATGTCTTTATTGTTTTGAAACTTCTGTATGTGTAATGTTTACTGTTAATTTTTATTGTTTATTTCACTTTATATATTCACTTTATATATTATCTACCTCACTTGCTTTGGCAATGTTAACACATGTTTCCCATGCCAATAAAGCCCTTGAATTGAATGGAATTGAGAGAGAGAGAGAGAGAGAGAGAGAGAGAGAGAGAGAGAGAGAGAGAGAGAGAGAGAGAGAGAGAGAGAGAGAGAGAGAGAGAGAGAGAGAGAGAGAGAGAGAGAGAGAGAGAGAGAGAGAGAGAGAGAGAGAGAGAGAGAGAGAGAGAGAGAGAGAGAGAGAGAGAGAGAGAGAGAGAGAGAGAGAGAGAGAGAGAGAGAGAGAGACAGAGAGAGAGAGAGAGAGAGAGAGAGATACAGAGAGAGAGCCATGTGTTCTGTCAATAATCAAGCAGCAGGTCATTTTCTGCCTGTGACACATCTACTGTACGTGGGCAGCAGTACAGGTAGTCAGGCTGCCAGTTTAGACTGAGAGCTCTACTCAATCCGTAATGCTGAAGAACCGATTTATACTGTAGCATGATTGACAATTAAAGGTCATTTTTTTCTCCGCTGTCGTGGAGACTTCGTTCGTGGTAAACGCTGCACACGTCGACTCAATCGGGAAAAATACCTTTAAATTCGGTCGATACGCTTTAAATTAAAGCCTTTATAACCCTCTGTAGACTAAGGTGATCGATTCCTGCTTGTTGTAGCAGGACAATGGAATCAACAGAACAACATATTATAGGCAAAGCTTTTGCCATTGTGGGTGCATTCATATTTCTACCTGTGTGTGTAGGTTGTTAAAAGATAATAACGTAGAAGACAAAATGTACTATGTTCTACATTGACTGGGATTGATGCTCTGCAGTTGTGTCCTTCGCAAGTCCAATCCAGCCCCGTTCCTGTCCAGTAAGAACGATGACTGAGAAATGCAATTCATCTCAACACCTAATAGCGTTTCAGAGAGTAATGTGATTGTCAAGGTGAGCATCTGATAAATGGTGTACTGGTCTGTCCATTTCAACAGTCCCCAGGATCAATGAAATCAATAGCCAGATACCAGAGCCAAACAGCAGATCAGCCACAGACATACATACCACCAGGGGCGGACTGGGATCAGAAATCGGCCCTGGCATTTCTAACACACTGGCATATTTTTTTCCTTGAGGCTCCCATTATTAGCCAGATATTTATAATCCTGCACAAAAAAAAAAAAAAGTCATACTGGCCCAATGGCCCGAAATTCCAGATGGCCAGTCCGCCCCTGCAGACCACTGTCTTCTGAATACAATTCCTGGAATACTCTAGCTCATAGCAGTGACATCCCTACTTGGTCATATAGAGAGAAGCACTCCTTTAAAGGCCTATCCATGACTAAACTAACTAGGTAAACTAGCTGGTGATGCTAATCCCTCCCTCATCTATTCTAATTCATGTCTCGCCATGTCCTCTCCACACACACGCACACACACACTCTCTCTCTCTCTCTCTCTCTCTCTCTCTCTCTCTCTCTCTCTCTCTCTCTCTCTCGCTCTCTCTCTCACACATACACATACAGTGGCATGTATTCATGGATGCCAAGGGAAGCCAGACTTCCCCCAAAAAATGACCAAGAAAAAAAAAAAGAGAAAAAAAGTGTGAATGTATTTCACCAGAGAAAGCATCCAAGCAAACAAAACAGCGCCCCTCTGTCTCTCTACGGGTAGGTTATCTATCTGATGCTGTCTGGTCAAAAAGAGTATGACATTGTTTCTGCCCGTAGCATTGAATGCAAGGGAAGCCAGTGAGCATTTGGCCTACCTTGATACATAATGTTTTCAATAATAGCCAATCAGCATTGAGCTAAACTGAGTGAGCTCAGCTGTGAATTGTCCTGGCGCACCCCAAAAAAAAGTGTAAAGGGAAGCCAGTTTGGATTTGGCTTCACACCCATCACATCACATCAGAAGCTCTGACACCAGGTTGAGAAGCCAATCGTCATTGACAAAAAACTTTAACTGTTGTATCATTGTCCTCCGGTGGCTGACTAGCTAAAATTGGCCTTTGTTGGCCTTTACTTAATTCTCCCTACTGGCCAATGATTATAACAGAGATTTTGATCCAACCATAAATTCATTGTCATTGTCCCTGGCCTGATAGGATGGAAGTTCAATATGTAGCTAGATGTAGTGGGCTAATCTTAACTAGCTGGCCTGGCGCGTCGTTGCCCATGAAAGGAAGTTAGCGGCGCATTTTATCCAGGTAGTCTAGGACAACAAAAAGTGTTTACTGTGTGACAGAATGATAGAACGATAGACCGTTTAGGCAACATGAAAGAGAGGAGGACGGCATTGGCCTTTCTCTACAAGTAGGGAGTCAACATGTTTTTTTTTTTCTACTCACACACACACACACACACAGAAATCCGTACAATGGACTGCCACATCATGTGTAGCATACGTTGATTGGACTAAATTGTTTTTGGTATCTTTTAGTTGTCACTGTATAAGACTAAGTAAAACTGAAAAGATGATGTTGAAATGTTGCTGGAATAGTGGAGGCAGAGCCTGTTTTCATTGCGACTTGCAGTAACTCTCCTGTGTTCTAAATCAATAGTTGTTTAGTAGTCCGAAAATGTAGGAAACATTAAACCTTGTTTGACCATGCAACTATTTGTTACATGCAATATGCTTTGTGGACTTCACCAGACAGATGTTGCTCTCCGGTTTTGTGATGAAACAAAGTTGTGATTGAATTTATAAGAAGTTATTGTCTCTGCCTTTAGGCCTCTATATCACTGTGTCTTCTTATTGTCTCAGCCTTCAGGCCTATATATCACTGTGTCTTCTTATTGTCTCAGCCTTTAGGTCTACAGTATATATCACTGTGTCTTCTTATTGTCTCAGCCTTTAGGTCTACAGTATATATCACTGTGTCTTCTTATTGTCTCTGCCTTTAGGTCTATATATCACTGTGTCTTCTTATTGTCTCAGCCTTTAGGTCTACAGTATATATCACTGTGTCTTCTTATTGTCTCTGCCTTTAGGCCTCTATATCACTGTGTCTTCTTATTGTCTCAGCCTTTAGTCCTACAGTATATATCACTGTGTCTTCTTATTGTCTCTGCCTTTAGGCCTCTATATCACTGTGTCTTCTTATTGTCTCAGCCTTTAGTCCCTATATATGGGGGGGGGGGGGGGGGGGGCTTGGCTTCCCCGGTATATTTTACCTCTACTGCTCAAATACACATCTATTCCTAATTCATGTCTGGCCATGTCCTCTCTACTCTACTCACTTACTCACTCACTCACTCCCCCTCATGTTCCTTCAAGGTGTCTTGGAAAGAGAACAGCTGGAGAGTATCATGAGACTGTCATGTACAAGCAGAACCAGGTGCCAGGAATAGGCCATTTGTCTTCATTAACACCAGGCACATCTTTTTCAGGAGCGTGCACGACACCTTATAATGTCTTTAAAAAAAAAAAACTCTAAAGGTAAAACTTCAAAAGGGGAAATCTGCAGTTTAAACTATAACAAAAGCTGACACCCCACCACTGTTTTGGTAAAAAGGTGAGGGAGGGGCTGGAGAAATGTAACCACTCTCAAGTTCATAGACATGGTTGCAAGGACATGATATCTAAATGATAGTTTTAACTCTGGTTTGAGGCTATATAGTGTTGCTATATATCTTTACTTTGTTTACAAACATAGGAGTAAAATAAACGTATAGATTGTTGTGGGTTCTGATGGGGTACGACAGTTGAACTCATGAGGCATTTAGAAATTATTTTCTTCAAGAATCAATGGTTATTAAAAAGTCAGAAAATGGATGGACCAATCGCAGATTGCCACTTTAACGTAAAGTGTTACCTACTGTAATATGTGTTTTTACATACATGTAAAGCCAAAGTAAGTAGTTTGAAGAATGAAAATAATAAACAATATAACACAAAAATAATGGGTCAAGATAGAGTTACCTATAGACCTGTTCCCAGTTACCTATAGACCCGATCACAGTTACCTATAGACCTGTTCCCAGTTACCTATAGACCTGTTCCCAGGTACCTATAGACCTGTTCCCAGTTACCTATAGAGCCGATCCCAGTTGCCTATAGACCCGTTCCCAGTTACCTATAGAGCCAATCACAGTTACCTATAGACCTGTTCCCAGTTACCTATAGACCTGTTCCCAGGTACCTATAGACCTGTTCCCAGTTACCTATAGAGCCGATCCCAGTTGCCTATAGACCCGTTCCCAGTTACCTAGAGACCCGTTCCCAGTTACCTGTAGACCCGATCCCAGTTACCTATAGACCTGTTCCCAGTTACCTGTAGACCTGTAGACCTGTTCCCAGTTACCTATAGGCCCGTTCCCAGTTACCTAGAGACCCGTTCCCAGTTACCTATAGGGCCCGTTCCCAGTTACCTATAGACCTATAGACTCGGCTTTGTTTGATGGCTTGTGACCATCCATCTTCCTCTTGATCACATTCCAGAGGTTTTCAATGGGGTTCAGGTCTGGAGAGATTGGGCTGGCCATGACAGGGTCTTGATCTGGTGGTCCTCCATCCACACCTTGATTGACCTGGCTGTGTGGCATGGAGCATTGTCCTGCTGGAAAAACCAATCCTCAGAGTTGTACGTGGCTTGATTCATGCGTCCTTCACAAAGACAAATCTCCCAGATTCCAGCCAGCACTAGAGGGATATCTTCAAATCACCAACTTAATACCCTGAGACAAGGCTGAGTACAGCCCATGAAGAACCTCATCCACAGCTCGAGCCCGAGGGTGCGTAATTCCGGACAGGAAGATCACATCAGTGACTCAACACAGTATAGTTGAGCATAAAAAGCCTGCCACGACATGACGTACGCCTCCTAGGGATGACATGATAATAAAAACCTGGCACTGGTAATAAGACCCGTAATAGGGTCAGAGAGTCCCAGTGGAGAGACGGGAGCTGGCCAGGCAGAGACAGAGGCAGAGACAGCAAGGGCAGTTTGTCACTCCAGTGCCTTGCCTTTCACCTTCGCACCCCTGGGCCAGACTACACTCAATCATAGGACCTACTGAAGAGATGAGTCTTCAATAAAGACTTAAAGGTTAAGGCTGAGTCTGTGTCTCTCACATGGATAGGCAGACCATTCCATAAAAATGGAGCTCTATAGGAGAAAGCCGTGCCTCCAGATGGAGGATTGCGTCTTGTGACCGTAGCGTACGTGTAGGTATGCACGACAGGACCAAATCGGAGAGATGGGTAAGAGCAAGCCCATTTCAACATCTTGGCCATGTTCTGTTATAATCTCCACCCGGCACAGCCAGAAGAGGACTGGCCACCCCACATAGCCTGGTTCCTCTCTAGGTTTCTTCCTAGGTTTTGGCCTTTCTAGGGAGTTTTTCCTAGCCACCGTGCTTCTACACCTGCATTGCTTGCTGTTTGGGGTTTTAGGCTGAGTTTCTGTACAGCACTTTGAGATATCAGCTGATGTAAGAAGGGCTATATAAATACATTTGATTTGATTTTATTTTATTTGATGTAATGCTTTGTAAGTTAGCAGTAAAACCTTGAAATCAGCCCTTGCCTTAACAGGACGTGAGTGTAGAGAGGCCAGCACTGGAGTTTTTCTGCATCATTATTTGACAAAAAAAAAATGCTGATCATTGCAACGTTTACGAAGAAGGAAAAAAGCTGCGCTTTAAATATTCTTGATATGCTTGTCAAAAGAAAGATCAGGCTCCAGAGTAACGCAGAGGTCCTTCACAGTTTTATTTGAGACGACTGTACAACCATCAAGATGAATTGTCAGATCAAACAGCAGATCTCTTTATTCCTTTGGACCTAGAACTAGCATCTATGTTGTGTCTGAGTTTAAAGTAAACAAATTGTCGCCATCCACTTCCTTATGTCTGAAACACAGGCTTCCCGGAGAGACAGGCTCACTGGAGAGACGCTATCCGAAGCGGTGCAGCCAACGGGTTTCTCCACACATCGCGCAGACAGAAACAAACATCTTTCTGGTAAGAAGAGGGGCGGGGGCGTATGCCTCATGGCCAACGTGACATGGTGTGATGAAAGAAACATACAGGAACTCAAATCCTTCTGTTCACCTGATTTAGAATTCCTCACAATCAAATGTAGACCGCATTATCTACCAAGAGAATTCTCTTCGATTATAATCACAGCCGTATATATCCCCCCCCAAGCAGACACATCGATGGCTCTGAACGAACTTTATTTAACTCTCTGCAAACTGGAAACAATTTATCCGGAGGCTGCATTCATTGTAGCTGGGGATTTTAACAAGGCTAATCTGAAAACAAGACTCCCCAAATTTTATCAGCATATCGATTGCGCAACCAGGGGAGGAAAGACCTTGGACCATTGTTACTCTAACTTCCGCGACGCATATAAGGCCCTGCCCCGCCCCCCTTTCGGAAAAGCTGACCACGACTCCATTTTGTTGATCCCTGCCTACAGACAGAAACTAAAACAAGAGGCTCCCACGCTGAGGTCTGTCCAACGCTGGTCCGACCAAGCTGACTCCACACTCCAAGACTGCTTCCATCACGTGGACTGGGAGATGTTTCGTATTGCGTCAGATAACAACATTGACGAATACTCTGATTCGGTGTGCGAGTTCATTAGAACGTGCGTTGAAGATGTCGTTCCCATAGCAACGATTAAAACATTCCCTAACCAGAAACCGTGGATTGATGGCAGCATTCGTGTGAAACTGAAAGCGCGAACCACTGCTTTTAATCAGGGCAAGGTGTCTGGTAACATGACCGAATACAAACAGTGCAGCTATTCCCTCCGCAAGGCTATCAAACAAGCTAAGCGCCAGTACAGAGACAAAGTAGAATCTCAATTCAACGGCTCAGACACAAGAGGCATGTGGCAGGGTCTACAGTCAATCACGGACTACAGGAAGAAATCCAGCCCAGTCACGGACCAGGATGTCTTGCTCCCAGGCAGACTAAATAACTTTTTTGCCCGCTTTGAGGACAATACAGTGCCACTGACACGGCCTGCAACGAAAACATGCGGTCTCTCCTTCACTGCAGCCGAGGTGAGTAAGTCATTTAAACGTGTTAACCCTCGCAAGGCTGCAGGCCCAGATGGCATCCCCAGCCGCGCCCTCAGAGCATGCGCAGACCAGCTGGCCGGTGTGTTTACGGACATATTCAATCAATCCCTATACCAGTCTGCTGTTCCCACATGCTTCAAGAGGGCCACCATTGTTCCTGTTCCCAAGAAAGCTAAGGTAACTGAGCTAAATGACTACCGCCCCGTAGCACTCACATCCGTCATCATGAAGTGCTTTGAGAGACTAGTCAAGGACCATATCACCTCCACCCTACCTGACACCCTAGACCCACTCCAATTTGCTTACCGCCCAAATAGGTCCACAGACGATGCAATCTCAACCACACTGCACACTGCCCTAACCCATCTGGACAAGAGGAATACCTATGTGAGAATGCTGTTCATCGACTACAGCTCGGCATTCAACACCATAGTACCCTCCAAGCTCGTCATCAAGCTCGAGACCCTGGGTCTCGACCCCGCCCTGTGCAACTGGGTACTGGACTTCCTGACGGGCCGCCCCCAGGTGGTGAGGGTAGGCAACAACATCTCCTCCCCGCTGATCCTCAACACTGGGGCCCCACAAGGGTGCGTTCTGAGCCCTCTCCTGTTCTCCCTGTTCACCCACGACTGCGTGGCCACGCACGCCTCCAACTCAATCATCAAGTTTGCGGACGACACAACAGTGGTAGGCTTGATTACCAACAACGATGAGACGGCCTACAGGGAGGAGGTGAGGGCCCTCGGAGTGTGGTGTCAGGAAAATAACCTCACACTCAACGTCAACAAAACTAAGGAGATGATTGTGGACTTCAGGAAACAGCAGAGGGAACACCCCTCTATCCACATCGATGGAACAGTAGTGGAGAGGGTAGCAAGTTTTAAGTTCCTCGGCATACACATCACAGACAAACTGAATTGGTCCACTCACACAGACAGCATCGTGAAGAAGGCGCAGCAGCGCCTCTTCAACCTCAGGAGGCTGAAGAAATTTGGCTTGTCACCAAAAGCACTCACAAACTTCTACAGATGCACAATCGAGAGCATCCTGGCGGGCTGTATCACCGCCTGGTATGGCAACTGCACCGCCCTCAACCGTAAGGCTCTCCAGAGGGTAGTGAGGTCTGTACAACGCATCACCGGGGGCAAACTACCTGCCCTCCAGGACACCTACACCACCCGATGTCACAGGAAGGCCATAAAGATCATCAAGGACATCAACCACCCGAGCCACTGCCTGTTCACCACGCTATCATCCAGAAGGCGAGGTCAGTACAGGTGCATCAAAGCTGGGACCGAGAGACTGAAAAACAGCTTCTATCTCAAGGCCATCAGACTGTTAAACAGCCACCACTAACACTGAGTGGCTGCTGCCAACACACTGACACTGACTCAACTCCAGCCACTTTAATAATGGGAATTGATGGGAAATGATGTAAATATATCACTAGCCACTTTAAACAATGCTACCTTATATAAATGTTACTTACCCTACATTATTCATCTCATATGCATACGTATATACTGTACTCTATATCATCGACGGTATCCTTATGTAATACATGTATCACTAGCCACTTTATACTATACTATGCCACTTTGTTTACATACTCATCTCATTTGTACATACTGTACCCGATACCATCTACTGTATCTTGCCTATGCTGCTCTGTACCATCACTCATTCATATATCCTTATGTACATATTCTTTATCCCCTTACACTGTGTACAAGACAGTAGTTTTGGAATTGTTAGTTAGATTACTTGTTATTACTGCATTGTCGGAACTAGAAGCACAAGCATTTCGCTACACTCGCATTAACATCTGCTAACCATGTGTATGTGACAAATAAAATTTGATTTGATTTGATTTGATTTTTTAAGGTAATTTTGGGGCTTCAGCATGTTTCATCGAAATGTACAGCTGTGTGTTGTCCGCATAGCAGTGAAAGTTGACATTGTTTTTCCGAATGACATCATCAAGAGTTATAATATATATAGTGAAAACAATAGTGGTCCTAAAACGGAACCCTGAGGAACACCGAAACGTACAAGTGATTTGTCGTAGGACAAATCAGCGACAGAGACAAACTGATGTCTTTATGACACATAATATGTTAACCGGACAAGAACTTGTCCATTAAGACCAATTAGAGTTTAAAATCTGTCCAAAAGAATGTGGGGATTCGATGGTGTCAAAAGCAGCACTAAGGTCTAGGAGCATAAGGACAGATGCAGAGCACTTGTTCTGACGCCATTAAAAGATAATTTACCACCTTTACGAGTGCAGTCTGGGGTCTAAAACCAGACTGGAGCGTTTCGTATACATCAATTGTCTGCAGGACAGCAGTGAGTTCCTGCGCAACAGCTTTTTCACAATTTTTTGAGAGGGATGGGAGATTTGATATTTGTCTTTTCAGGAGAGGCTTTATCACGGCCTCTTTTAGTGAGTTTGGTAGGATAGGGAGACGTTTATTACAATATATACACAAAAATATCTGGACACCCCTTCAAATTAGTGAGAAATGCCAAGCGTCGGCTGGAGTGGTGTAAAACTCGCCGCCATTGGGCTCTGGAGCAGTGGAAACACGTGCTCTCGAGTGATGAATCATGCTTCACCGTCTAGCAGCCCGACGGACTAATCTGGGTTTGGCGTATGCAGGGAGAACTCTACCTGACACAATGCATAGTGACAACTGTAAAATTTGGTGGAGGAGGAATAATCGTCTGGGGCTGTTTTTCATGATTCGGGCTAGGCCCCTTAGTTTCAGGGAAGGGAAATCTTAACGCTACAGCATACAATGACATTCTAAATGATTCTGTGCTTCCTATTTTGTGTCAACAGTTTGGAGAAGACCCTTTCCTATTTCAGCATGACAAATGTCCTCGTGACACAAAGCGAGGTCCATATAGAAATGGTTTGTCAAGCTTGATGTGGAAGAACTTGACTGGCCAAAGTCATTTTCTTTTTATATATATAAACGGTTGGTTGTTAAACCTGGTTGTCTGCTCTTAACCTCTGCACTGAGGGCCCTGAGCTCAACCCCATCGAACACCTTTGGAATTAATTGGAACGCCAACTGCGTTCCTTACTAATCCTCTTGTGGCTGAACGGAAGCAGGTCCCCGCAGCAATGTTTCAAAAATCTAGTGGAAAGCGTTCCCAGAAGAGTGGAGGCTGTTATAGTAGCAAAGGGGGGAGGACAAACTCAATATTAATGCCCATGACATTGGAATGAGATGTTCAACAGGTGTCCACATACTTTTGGTCATGCAGTGTAAGAGGACCAATCACAGGTTGTAGCTCTTTCAGTAGTTTAGTTGAAATAGGGTCCATGATTATTTTTGTGAATGTGTCAAGAGATACAGGATTTTAAAAAACGAGTGTCTCCATTGATCTTTGGTCCTGGCAGTTCTGTGCAGACTCAGGACACGTTTTGGAGAAATACGCAGATAATTTATAGTGCCGATTTTAATCATCCTTGGTTGGGGTCTGAGCAGATTATTTGTTGTGATTGAAAACGCAATAAAATGGTTGTACGATTATGAGTAAAAAACATTAAGATCCACAACATTTATTCCACGGGACAAAACTAGATCCAGGGTATGATTGCGGCAGTACGTAGGTCTGGAGACATGTTGGACAAAACCCACTTAGTCGATGATGGCACCAAAAGCCTTATGGAGTGGGTCTGTGGACTTTTCCATGTGAATATTGACTGCCATGACTACAAGGTCCGATAGGAATTCAGGGAACTCGGTGAGGAACGCTGTATAGGACCCCGGAGGCCTGTAAACAGTAGCTATAAAAAGTGATTGAGTAGGCTGCATAGATTTCATGACTAGAAGCTCAAAAGGCGAAAACGCTTTTTTAAATTGTTTTTTTTCTTTCATTTGCTGTCGTAAATGTTAGCGACACCCTCACCTTTGCGGGATGCGCGGGGGCATATGGTCACTAGTGTAACCAGGAGGAGAGGCCTCATTTAACACAGTAAATTCATCAGGCTTGAGCCATGTTTCAGTCAGGCCAATCACATCAAGATTATGATCCGTGATTAGTTCATTGACTGCCTTGGAAGTGAGGGATCTAACATTAATTGTCCTGTTTTGAGATGTGAGATATTATCAAAATCTCATTCAATAATGACAGGAATAGAGGAGGTATTTATTCCAATGAGATTGCTAAAGCGAACACCGCCATGTTTAGTTTTGCCCGATCTAGATCGAGGCACAGACACGGTCTCAATGGGGAAAGCTGAGCTGACATCACTGACTGTGCTACTGGCAGACTCCACTAAGCTGTCAGGCTGGCTAACAGCCTGCACCCTGGCATGCAGCCTATCTCATTGTGAAGCCAAAGGATTTAGAGCCCTGTCTATGTTCATAAATAAGACGAGAGCACCCCTGCAGCTAGGATGGAGTCCGTCACTCCTGAGCAGGCCAGGCTTGGTCCTGTTTGTGGGGGAGTCAGTTGTGCCAGTCTGCTGTAGAGCTCATCACTCCGCCTAACTGGGAGGGGGGGCAGAGACATTTACTCAATGCCAACACGTCTTTCTACACCCTGGGTGATTATTGCGGGTAATGGAGTAGCCAATGACCACACTAATTAAAGTGGATTTAACAGGTGACGTCAACAAGGGATCATATCTTTCATCTGGATACACCTGGTCAGTCAACGTCATGGAGAGACAAGGTGTTCACAATGTTTTGAACACTCAGTGTTTTATAATATCATTTATTTTAGATTGAGAAAATTAGACAAACTCCATAGATGTCAAAGGTTATGTTTATCCTTCACCCCGTTTAGTAATGAATAATTTCCGGAGTCACCCCGTTTAGTAATGAATCATTTCTGGAGTCACCCCGCAGAGTAATGAATCATTTCTGGAGTCACCCCGCAGAGTAATGAATCATTTCTGGAGTCACCCCGCAGAGTAATGAATCATTTCTGGAGTCACCCCGCAGAGTAATGAATCATTTCTGGAGTCACCCCGAGGAGTAATGAATCATTTCTGGAGTCACCCCGCAGAGTAATGAATCATTTCTGGAGTCACCCTGCAGAGTAATGAATCATTTCTGGAGTCACCCTGCAGAGTAATGAATCATTTCTGGAGTCACCCCGCAGAGTAATGATTCATTTCTGGAGTCACCCCGCAGAGTAATGAATCATTTCTGGAGTCACCCTGCAGAGTAATGAATCATTTCTGGAGTCACCACGCAGAGTAATGAATCATTTCTGGAGTCACACCGCAGAGTAATGAATCATTTCTGGAGTCACCCCGCAGAGTAAATAATCATTTGTTGAGTCACCCCGCAGAGTAAATGATCATTTGTTGAGTCACCCCGCAGAGTAAATGATAATTTGTTGAGTCACCCCGCAGAGTAAATGATCATTTGTTGAGTCACCCCGCAGAGTAAATAATCATTTGTTGAGTCACCCCACAGAGTAATGTATCATTTGTTGAGTCACCCCGCAGAGTAATGTATCCTTTGTTGAGTCACCCCGCACAGTGTGAGAGAACTGACAGACAGACAGACAGACAGAGACTCAACCTTTAAGTCTTTACTGAAGACACATCTCTTCAGTGGGTCATATGATTGAGTGTAGTCTTGCCCAGAAGTGTGAAGGTGAACGGAAAGGCTCTGGAGCAACGAACTGCCCTTGCTGTCTCTGCCTGGTCGGTTCCCCTCTTTCCACTGGGATTCTCTGCCTTTAACCCTATTACAGGGGCTGAGTCACTGGCTTACTGGTTCTCTTTCACGCAGTCCCTAGGAAGGGTGTGTCACTTGAGTGGGTTGAGTCACTGGTGTGATCTTCCTGCCTGGGTTGGCGCCCCCCCCCCCCCCCCCCCCCCCCCCCCCCCCTTCTTGGGTTGTGCCGTGGCGGAGATCTTCGTGGGCTACACTCTGCCTTGTCTCAGGATGGTAAGTTGGTGGTTGAAGGTATTCCTCTAGTGGTGTGGGGGCTGTGCTTCGGCAAAGTGGGTGGGGTTATATCCTGCCTGTTTGGCCCTGTCCGGGGGTATCATCGGATGGGGCCACAGTGTCTCCTGACCCCTCCTGTCTCAGCCTCCAGTATTTATGCTGCAGTAGTTTATGTGTCAGGGGGCTAGGGTCAGTTTGTTATATCTGGAGTACTTCTCCTGTCTTATCCGGTGTCCTGTGTGAATTTAAGTATGCTCTCTCTAATTCTCTCTTTCTTTCTTCTTCTCGGAGGACCTGAGCCCTAGAACCATGCCTCAGGACTACCTGGCATGATGACTCCTTGCTGTCCCCAGTCCACCTGGCCGTGCTGCTGCTCCAGTTTCAACTGATCTGCCTGCGGCTATGGAACCCTGACCTGTTCACCGAACGTGATACCTCTCCCAGACCTGCTGTTTTCAACTCTCTAGAGACAGCAGGAGTGGTAGAGATACTCTTAATGATCGGCTATGAAAAGCCAACTGACATTTACTCCTGAGGTGCTGACTTGCTGCACACTCGACAACTACTGTGATTATTATAATTTGACCATGCTGGTCATTTATGAACATCTTGGCCATGTTCTGTTATAATCTCCACCTGGCACAGCCAGAGGAGGACTGGCCACCCCACATAGCCTGGTTCCTCTCTAGGTTTCTTCCTAGGTTCTGGCCTTTCTAGGGAGTTTTTCCTAGCCACCGTGCTTCTACACCTGCATTGCTTGCTGTTTGGGGGGTTTTAGGCTGGGTTTCTGTACAGCACTTTGAGATATCAGCTGATGTACGAAGGGCTATATAAATACATTTGATTTGATTTGACAGACAGACAGACAGACAGACAGACAGACAGACAGACACCTCCGTTTTTTTCTGAGAGGAAGACAATGATAGTTAATTCCTCTCCAACTTTTAAGTAGGGCTGTAGCAGAGATCTCTATGCTTGGGGCTTTGTGTTGTAAAGCTGTTTTGAAACACCATTGATTCAGACGGACCGCCTGATAAACATGCTAGCAGGGATTATTGGTGCGGTTTGATCTATAGCTTCTAGTAAAGCCTCTGTCTGTGAGGAATATTTTTTGACATTGTGTTGAAATGGCTTTCCAAGGATGGGCCTGAGGGGGGATAGTGGTGGGAATAGAAGGGAAAGCAGTACTTTGTTTTTTTTGGTTTGGTTTGTAAAATTAGGTCATGGATTTGGAAAGTTACCACAATTAACTTTGTTGTTGTGGAAATCTGAAAATGTGTTAATCATAGCTGTTGAAAATAATGAATCCAAAATATATAGTACACATGTTATATGTATTGTGTATCCACAAAGCATAAATACAGGGCTTCCATGGGGCTCTGATATACTCTATGATATACACTACATTACCAATAAGTATAAATACAGGGCTTCCATGGGGCTCTGATATACTCTATGATAGACACTACATTACCAATAAGTATAAATACAGGGCTTCCATGGGCTCTGATATACTCTATGATAGACACTACATTACCAATAAGCATAAATACAGGGCTTCCATGGGCTCTGATATACTCTATGATATACACTACATTACCAATAAGTATAAATACAGGGCTTCCATGGGGCTCTGATATACTCTATGATAGACACTACATTACCAATAAGCATAAATACAGGGCTTCCATGGGCTCTGATATACTCTATGATAGACACTACATTACCAATAAGCATAAATACAGGGCTTCCATGGGCTCTGATATACTCTATGATATACACTACATTACCAATAAGTATAAATACAGGGCTTCCATTAGGCTCTGATATACTCTATGATAGACACTACATTACCAATAAGTATAAATACAGGGCTTCCATAGGGCTCTGATATACTCTATGATAGACACTACATTACCAATAAGTATAAATACAGGGCTTCCATGGGGCTCTGATATACTCTATGATATACACTACATTACCAATAAGTATAAATACAGGGCTTCCATAGGGCTCTGATATACTCTATGATAGACACTACATTACCAATAAGTATAAATACAGGGCTTCCATAGGGCTCTGATATACTCTATGATAGACACTACATTACCAATAAGTATAAATACAGGGCTTCCATGGGGCTCTGATATACTCTATGATATGCACTACATTACCAATAAGCATAAATACATTGCTTCCACGGGGCTCTGATATACTCTATGGTATACACTACATTACCAATAAGTATGCGGACACCTACTTGTTGAATATCTCGTTCCAAAATCATGGGCATTAATATGGAGTTGGTCCCCCCTTTGCTGCTATAACAGCCTCCGCTCTTCTGGGAAGGCTTTCCACTAGATGTTGGAACATGGCTGCTATAACAGCCTCCACTCTTCTGGGAAGGCTTTCCACTAGATGTTGGAACATGGCTGCTATAACAAATCACATTTCAAATCAAATGTATTTATAAAGCCGTTCGTACATCAGCTGATATCTCAAAGTGCTGTACAGAAACCCAGCCTAAAACCCCAAACAGCAAGCAATGCAGGTGTAGAAGCACGGTGGCTAGGAAAAACTCCCTAGAAAGGCCAAACCTAGGAAGAAACCTAGAGAGGAACCAGGCTATGAAGGGTGGCCAGTACTCTTCTGGCTGTGCCGGGTGGAGATTATAACAGAACATGGCCAAGATGTTCAAATGTTCATAAATGACCAGCATGGTCGAATAATAATAAGGCAGAACAGTTGAAACTGGAGCAGCAGTACGGTCAGGTGGACTGGGGACAGCAAGGAGTCATCATGTCAGGTAGTCCTGGGACATGGTCCTAACAGCCTCCGCTCTTCTGGGAAGGCTTTCCACTAGATGTTGGAACATTGCTGCTATAACAGCCTCCACTCTTCTGGGAAGGCTTTCCACTAGATGTTGGATCATTGCTGCTATAACAGCCTCCACTCTTCTGGGAAGGCTTTCCACTAGATGTAGGAACATTGCTGCTATAACAGCCTCCACTATTCTGGGAATGTTTTCCACTAGATGTTGGAACATTGCTGCTATAACAGCCTCCACTATTCTGGGAAGGCTTTCCACTAGATGTTGGAAGTTGGAACATTGCTGCTATAACAGCCTCCACTATTCTGGGAAGGCTTTCCACTAGATGTTGGAACATTGCTGCTATAACAGCCTCCACTATTCTGGGAAGGCTTTCCACTAGATGTTGGAACATTGCTGCGGGGACTTGCTTTCATTCAGCCACAAGAGCTTTAGTGAAGTTGGGCACTGATGTTGGACAATTAGGCCTGACTCGCAGTCGATGTTCCAATTCAGATGTTTCGATGGGGTTGAGGGCAGGACTCTGTGCAGGCCAGTCAAGTTCTTTCACACCGATCTCAACAAACCATTTCTGTATGGACCTTGCTTTGTGAACAGAGGGCATTGTCACGCTGAAACAGGAAAGGGCCTTCCCCAAACTGTTGCAAAAAAGTTGTAAGCACAGAATTCACGTTGTTCTGATGAATTTATGAATGTTTTTTCTGATTCATTAATAACTGTTCCTCTGATAAATTAACACATGTATTTCGGGTTCATCAAATTGGGATTTGAACCCAGCACATTATCCACAATCCCAAGACACTTAACTCCTTTGAAAGTGCTTGTAACAAACTCACCCAGGGTCGCTAGAATATCTCAACCATGAGCTAAGTGCCGAACAGCATGAATTCATTCATTATTTCCGTCACTATAGTCTATCAAGGCGATGGAACATCACTTCATTTCTCCATCCCTCCATTCCTCCTTTCCTTTCCCATTGATAAATTTTCCACCAACACGTTGGCACAGCCAGTATTATCCAACAACCTGCAAAGGCAGTATTTAGCAGATACCTCACCCCCTAGAGTCGATGTCCACGCTCCCACGGAAATATAACTACAACACAAAAAATACACATATAAACACATTCGGTCTGTGGAAACGGGATACTGATATGAATATAAGATGAGTGAAATTTCTAGACATTTTATTCGTCTTCTGTTCAATTACATACCATTTAAATTGTAATGAATTTGTAATGTGGTGTATAGACTATGAATAAATAAATAATGTATCCATGCTAATAGTGTGAGTGTGAGATGTAAGCATGCCAGTATTTAGGGATAAATGAGTTGAGAAACAGGCCCCGGCTGCTTTCATCTCCAAACAGAAAGCCTGTGGCCTTTCTCGGACAGGCAGCTAATGAGCTGTAGGATTGGCTTCATCAGTGGTCTAGTTCCTGTACTATAGTAGTGTCCCTCATACAGTATTACAGGGGTCTAGTTCCTATACTATAGTCCCTCATACAGTGGTCTAGTTCCTATACTATAGTAGTGTCCCTCATTCAGTATTACAGTGGTCTAGTTCCTATACTATAGTAGTGTCCCTCTTACATTAACACAGGGGTCCAGTTCCTATACTATAGTAGTATATATCATGGGAATATCATGAGAATATGGTTAGTATATATTTTAGCTAATTTATTAAACATCAAAACCAGAAATAACTTATTTACATAAGTATTCAGACATTTTGCTATGAGACTTGAAATTGAGCTCAGGTGCATCCTGTTTCCATTGATCATCCTTGAGATGTTTCTACAACTTGATTGGAGTCCACCTGTGGTAAATTCAATTGATTGGACATGATATGCAAAGGCACCTCCCCCCATGTCTATATAAGGTCCCACAGTTGAGAGTGCATGTCAGAGCGCAAACCAAACCATGAAGTTGAAGGACTTGTCCGTAGAGTTCAGAGAGGATTGTGTCGAGGCACAGATCTGGAGAAGGACACCAAAAAATGTCTGCTCCATTATTCTTAAATGGAAGAAGTTTTGGAACCACCAAGACTCCTAGAGCTGGCTGCCCGGCCAAACTCAGCAATTGGGGTGAGAAGGTAAGGTCCTTGGTCAGGGCGGTGACCAAGAACACAATGGTCACTCTGACAAAGCTCTAGAGTTCCTCTGTGGGGATGGGAGAACCTTCCAGAAGGACAACCATCTCTGCAGCACTCCACCAATCAGGCCTTTATGGTTGAGTGGCAAGACAGAAGCCACTCCTCAGTGAAAGGCACATGACAGCCCGCTTGGAGTTTGCCAAAAAGCATTTAAAGACTCTCAGACCATGAGAAACAAGATTCTCTGGTCTGATGAAACCAAGATTAAACTCTTTGGCCTGAATGCCAAGCATCATGTCTGGAGGAAACAAGGTACCATCCCTACTGTGAAGCATGGTGGTGGCAGCATCATGCTGTGGGGATGTTTTTCAGAGGCATGGACTGGGAGACTAATCAGGATTGAGGCAAAAAGGAACAGAGCAAAGTAACAGAGTTTCTTGATGAAAACCTGCTCCAGAGTGCTCAGGACCTCAGACTGGGGTGAAGGTTCACCTTCCAACAGGACAACGACCCTAAGCACACAGCCAAGACAATGCAGGAGTGGCTTCAGGACAAGTCTCTGAATGTTCTTGAGTGGCCCAGCCAGAGCCCAGACTCTGGAGAGAACTGAAAATAGCTGTGCAGCAACGTTCCCCATCCAACCTGACAGAGATTGAGAGGACTGGGAGAAACTCCCCAAATACAGGTTTGTCAAGCCTGTAGCGTCATACCCAAGAAGCCTTGAGGTTGTAATCTCTGCCAAAGGTGCTTCAACAAAGTACTGAGGACAGGGTCTGAATATTTATGTAAATGTGATATTTCACAACCTGTTTCTGCTTTGTCATTATGGGGTATTGTGATGTCATTATGGGGTATTGTGATGTCATTATGGAGTAATGTGTGTGTAGATCAATGAGGGGATAAACATGTAATCAATATTAGAATAAGGCTGCAATGTAACAAAATGCGGAAAAAGTTCAAGGGGTCTGAATACTTTCCAAATGCACTGAACTGTATTGAAGCTGTCACGACTTCTACCGAAGTCGTTGCCTCTCCTTGTTCTGGCGGTGCTCGGCGGTCGACTTCACCGGCCTTCTAGCCATCATTGATCCATTTGTCATTTTCCAGTGGTTTTGTCTTCCCACACACCTGTTTAAAATCCCATTCATTACCTGTTGTGTATTTAACCCTCTGTTCCCCCTAATGTCTTTGTCATAGATTGTTTTATGTCAAGTGCTGTTTTATGTTGTATAGGTGCGCGACGGGTCCTCGTACCCATGTTTGTTTATGTATGTACATACAGTGCCTTGCAAAAGTATTCGGCCCCCTTGAACTTTGCGACCTTTTGCCACATTTCAGGCTTCAAACATAAAGATATAAAACTGTATTTTTTTGTGAAGAATCAACAACAAGTGGGACACAATCATGAAGTGGAACGACATTTATTGGATATTTCAAACTTTTTTAACAAATCAAAAACGGAAAAATTGGGCGTGCAATATTATTCAGCCCCCTTAAGTTAATACTTTGTAGCGCCACCTTTTGCTGCGATTACAGCTGTAAGTCGCTTGGGGTATGTCTCTATCAGTTTTGCACATCGAGAGACTGACATTTTTTCCCATTCCTCCTTGCAAAACAGCTCGAGCTCAGTGAGGTTGGATGGAGAGCATTTGTGAACAGCAGTTTTCAGTTCTTTCCACAGATTCTCGATTGGATTCAGGTCTGGACTTTGACTTGGCCATTCTAACACCTGGATATGTTTATTTTTGAACCATTCCATTGTAGATTTTGCTTTATGTTTTGGATCATTGTCTTGTTGGAAGACAAATCTCCGTTCCAGTCTCAGGTCTTTTGCAGACTGCATCAGGTTTTCTTCCAGAATGGTCCTGTATTTGGCTCCATCCATCTTCCCATCAATTTTAACCATCTTCCCTGTCCCTGCTGAAGAAAAGCAGGCCCAAACCATGATGCTGCCACCACCATGTTTGACAGTGGGGATGGTGTGTTCAGCTGTGTTGCTTTTACGCCAAACATAACGTTTTGCATTGTTGCCAAAAAGTTCCATTTTGGTTTCATCTGACCAGAGCACCTTCTTCCACATGTTTGGTGTGTCTCCCAGGTGGCTTGTGGCAAACTTTAAACAACACTTTTTATGGATATCTTTAAGAAATGGCTTTCTTCTTGCCACTCTTCCATAAAGGCCAGATTTGTGCAATACACGACTGATTGTTGTCCTATGGACAGAGTCTCCCACCTCAGCTGTAGTTCATCCAGAGTGATCATGGGTCTCTTGGCTGCATCTGTGATCAGTCTTCTCCTTGTATGAGCTGAAAGTTTAGAGGGACGGCCAGGTCTTGGTAGATTTGCAGTGGTCTGATACTCCTTCCATTTCAATATTATCGCTTGCACAGTGCTCCTTGGGATGTTTAAAGCTTGGGAAATCTTTTTGTATCCAAATCCGGCTTTAAACTTCTTCACAACAGTATCTCGGACCTGCCTGGTGTGTTCCTTGTTCTTCATGATGCTCTCTGCGCTTTTAACGGACCTCTGAGACTATCACAGTGCAGGTGCATTTATACGGAGACTTGATTACACACAGGTGGATTGTATTTATCATCATTAGTCATTTAGGTCAACATTGGATCAGTCAGAGATCCTCACTGAACTTCTGGAGAGAGTTTGCTGCACTGAAAGTAAAGGGGCTGAATAATTTTGCACGACCAATTTTTCAGTTTTTGATTTGTTAAAAAAGTTTGAAATATCCAATAAATGTCATTCCACTTCATGATTGTGTCCCACTTGTTGATTCTTCACAAAAAAGTTTTATAAGTTTTATATCTTTATGTTTGAAGCCTGAAATGTGGCAAAAGGTCGCAAAGTTCAAGGGGGCCGAATACTTTCACAAGGCACTGTATTTAGTGTTTGGAGCATGTTAAGTGGACTTATATTAAAAGACTCCATTTACACTCCGTTTGACTCTCCTGCGCCTGACTTCCCTGCCACTTATACACACGACTCTGACAGAAGCACCTTTGGCAGTGATTATAGCCTCACGTCTTCTTGGCTGTGACGCTATAGGATTGGCAAACATGTGTTTGGGCAGTTTCTCCCATTCTTCTCTGCAGATCCTCTCAATCTCTGTCAGGTTGGATGGGAAGCATTGCTGCACAGCTATTTTCAGCTCCACAACTCCAGAGTGTGCAAAGCTGTCATCAAAGCTGTCATCAAAGATGTCATCAAGGCAAAGGGTGGCTACTTTGAAGAATCTCAAATATAAAATATATTTTGATTTATTTAACACTTTTTTGGTTACTACATGACTCCATATGTGTCATTTCATAGTTTTAATGTATTCACTATTATTCTACAATGTAGAAAATAGTTTAAAATAAAGAAGAAACTCTTAAATGAGTAGGTGTGTCCAAACCTTTGACTGGTACTGTAGAGTATCTTAACTTAAGGAACAATGGAGGGGAAACCTATCAACCTTCCAGTAAACCTACCTGATATAGTTTCCTGATGATCCAAGCTCTCCAGAAGCCAGTGTCTTTATGTTCCAAGGTCAGCAGAATGGCTGAATCACCTCAATTTACAGCCAGTCTAAATCAGGAAGCTTCTGGCTCTTAAGTTATTTACCTGTGGAGCTATTTTACCGACCCATCGCTGGTGCTCTGTGTACATCCTGTGCGTCTCCAACCTCCCATCTCTGGCTGAGAAGACCAGGAGGCCAGCAGCTCGCCTCATGGCTAATTAAACAAGATGGGACTGAGATTACGGTGTCCATTTTAGGATACCCTCACACCTCACTCCTCCTTCAGGTTTGAAGCTGAACATTTCCTAAAATGTACACCATATAAAAGGACCAGCCAGATTCCCAACCATTGCCGCATCATTAACCGACCCCTACCACAACAACTACTACCACCATCTAGGAAGGGGCCTGGAAGAGAGGACCCTCCCCAGCTGAGTGCACCCCAGCCTGAGGTAGTTTTGGACCTCCTCAGCTTCCTCACAGCTACATCCAAATCCTCCAACACCACCTCCAAACAGGGCCAGGATTAGAGGACCCTCCCCAGCTGAGTGCACCCCAGCCTGGGGTAGTTCTGGACCTTCTCAGCTTCCTGACAGCTGCGTCCAAATCCTCCATCCCTAAAGAGGCAGGAGAGTGGATTGACTTCCCATCACCCTGGACAGACTGCTAAACCCTGTGGATTGACTTCCCATCACCCTGGACAGACTGCTAAACCCTGTGTATTGACTTCCCATCACCCTGGACAGACTGCTGAACCCTGTGGATTGACTTCCCATCACCCTGGACAGACTGCTAAACCCTTTGTTTGATCAGAAGAGCTAGGAAGAGAACACTGAGTGAACAAACAATGAATATCCATGAATTCTTGGAAATCTCAGAGGAGACGATACATCCCAAATGGCACCCTATTCCCTATGTAGTGCACTACTTTAGACCAGGGCTCTATGGCACCCTGTTCCCTATATAGTGCACTGCTTTCGACAGGGGCTCTCATTTCATATAACTGATGACAGCATTTTCTGCCCATCATCCTCTGAGCGACATCATTCAAATGCCTGCTGACTAGTTACAACTTCAGCTTTAAGATCTCATCCCTCTGTAACCAAGAGAAAGTCCCGTATTGTAAGCTGATTCCTTGTCTGGATAGGCCAGAAAATGTGGCGTGTCACTGCCTATGCAAATGAGGTGTAAGATTTCACATATTGTAGCTCAGATGAGAGCAGAGAACGGCATGTGAAGTGGGACAACCAGAGCTGTCACACAGTCAAATCAAATCAACTTGTATTTGTTGCATGCTTCGTAAACAACAGGTGTAGACCAACAGGGAAATGCTTACTGACGGTCAGGAGACTGTATGATGGCAGCTTTTCACTGCAGAGACATCTTGACCATCATTGAGTGCACAGCAATTGATGTTGGGTCGTTCACAGAGCGCTCTGTACACAAAAAAAAACATTGTTCGGGAACTGGTCTAGAATCACTCAAAGTTCCCTACATAGTGGAGTTAATGTTTAAGAGGTTTTAATTGGGTCTAGGTGGAGGAAGGAAATGGTTTAACACACATCCAACTTAGCACAGGATCTAATTTCATTTTCAAATGAACTAGGCAAGTGAGTTAGGATTTATTTATTTATTTACAAGAACAGCCTAGGTACAGTGGGTAACTGCCTTGTTCAGGAACAGAACGACAGATTTGTACCTTGTCAGCTCAGGGATTCGATCCAGCAACCTTTCAGTTACTGGCCCGTCACCCTGACCACTAGGCTACCCATAGCCCTGACCACTAGGCTACCCCTCTCCTCTAACCACTAGGCTACCTGCCTCCTCTAACCACTAGGCTACCCGCCTCCTCTAACCACTAGGCTACCCGCCTCCTCTAACAACTAGGCTACCTGCCTCCTCTAACCACTAGGCTACCTGCCTCCTCTAACCACTAGGCTACCTGCCTCCTCTAACCACTAGGCTACCTGCCTCCTCTAACCACTAGACTACCTGCCTCCTCTAACCACTAGGCCACCTGCCTCCTCTAACCACTAGGCTACCTGCCTCCTCTAACCACTAGGCTACCTGCCTCCTCTAACCACTAGGCTACCTGCCTCCTCTAACCACTAGGCTACCCGTCACCCTAACCACTAGGCTACCTGCCTCATCTAACCACTAGGCTACCCGTCACCCTAACCACTAGGCTACCTGCCTCCTCTAACCACTAGGCTACCTGCCTCCTCTAACCACTAGGCTACCTGCCTCCTCTAACCACTAGGCTACCCGCCTCCTCTAACCACTAGACTACCTGCCTCCTCTAACCACTAGACTACCCGCCTCCTCTAACCACTAGACTACCTGTCTCCTCTAACCACTAGGCTACCTGCCTCCTCTAACCACTAGACTACCTGCCTCCTCTAACCACTAGGCTACCCGCCTCCTCTAAGCAATAGGCTACCCACCTCCTCCAACCACTAGGCTACCTGCCTCCTCTAACCACTAGGCTACCTGCCTCCTCTAACCACTAGGCTACCCCTCTCCTCTAACCACTAGGCTACCTGCCTCCTCTAACCACTAGGCTACCCGCCTCCTCTAACCACTAGGCTACCCGCCTCCTCTAACCACTAGGCTACCCGCCTCCTCTAACCACTAGGCTACCTGCCTCCTCTAACCACTAGGCTACCTGCCTCCTCTAACCACTAGGCTACCCGCCTCCTCTAACCACTAGGCTACCTGCCTCCTCTAACCACTAGGCTACCTGCCTCCTCTAACCACCAGGCTACCTGCCTCCTCTAACCACTAGGCTACCTGCCTCCTCTAACCACTAGGCTACCTGCCTCCTCTAACCACTAGGCTACCTGCTACCAGATGTCTTGGAGAGCAAGGACCAGAGAGTAGCCATGGCCCCTGAGCAAGGATCAAAAGGTACAGCATCTCATGCACCAATCAGTGTGTCCAGTGCTAACACACAGTGTTATTATGTGACAAATGGCACACTATATTGTGCACTACTTTTGACTTGGACCCACAGGGCTCTGGTCACAAGTAGTGCACTATGTAAGGGGTAGGGTGCCATTTGGGATCACATGAGTCTTAGGGCGCCACGCTTTGTGTGCTAACACACGGAGTGTAGATTCAATGTTAAAAAGCAGAGCACATATCAATGCAAGGCTACATATGGATAGATGGTGGAGAGACGGTGTCTAGTAACCCAGTTAATTATTAGCATAGTAGCATAGACGGTGTCTAGTAACCCAGTTAATTATTAGCATAGTAGCATAGACGGTGTCTAGTAACCCAGTTAATTATTAGCATAGTAGCATAGACGGTGTCTAGTAACCTATTTAATTATTAGCATAGTAGCATAGACGGTGTCTAGTAACCCAGTTAATTATTAACATAGTAGCATAGACGGTGTCTAGTAACCCAGTTAATTATTAGCATAGTAGCATAGACGGTGTCTAGTAACCCAGTTAATTATTAGCATAGTAGCATAGACGGTGTCTAGTAACCCAGTTAATTATTAGCATAGTAGCATAGACGGTGTCTAGTAACCCAGTTAATTATTAGCATAGTAGCATAGACGGTGTCTAGTAACCTATTTAATTATTAGCATAGTAGCATAGACGGTGTCTAGTAACCCAGTTAATTATTAGCATAGTAGCATAGACGGTGTCTAGTAACCCAGTTAATTATTAGCATAGTAGCATAGACGGTGTCTAGTAACCCAGTTAATTATTAGCATAGTAGCATAGACGGTGTCTAGTAACCCAGTTAATTATTAGCATAGTAGCATAGACGGTGTCTAGTAACCCAGTTAATTATTAGCATAGTAGCAAAGACGGTGTCTAGTAACCTATTTAATTATTAGCATAGTAGCATAGACGGTGTCTAGTAACCCAGTTAATTATTAGCATAGTAGCATAGACGGTGTCTAGTAACCCAGTTAATTATTAGCATAGTAGCATAGACGGTGTCTAGTAACCCAGTTAATTATTAGCATGGTAGCATAGACGGTGTCTAGTAACCCATTCAATTATTAGTGTAGTACCATCCAGTAATTGGACCACTATGCCACTGGATATAGCCTCAGTGAGCTGTTGTGAACCGTACACAACATCTCGTGGAGTATAGATGCTAATGGGATTCAGGGCCTTTCAAAAAAATGAAAAACAGTAACAGCCTTTTAGAAGGCACAGATTCTACAATGTTTACCAAGACAAGCAACCCATTCAAATCAAATCAAATCAAAATGTATTAGTCACATGCGCCGAGTACAACTTGCGCCGAGTACAACCTTACAGTGAAATGTTCACTCACCCCTAACCAACAATGCACATCGGCTGCGGAGTGAGTGATCACACAGTCTTCCAGAACAGCTGGTGCTCTCATGCATGTTTCAGTGTTATTTGCCTCGAAACGAGCATATAAGTAATTTAGCTTGTCTCGTGTCACTCGGCAGCTGTCGGCAGTGCTTTCCTTTGTAGTCTGTAATGGTTTGCAAGCCCTGCCACATCCAACGAGCGTCAGAGCCGGTGTAGTACGATTCGATCTTAGTCCTGTATTGACACTTTGCCTGTTTGATGGTTTGTCTGCGGGCACAGCGGGATTTCTTATAAGCTTCCGGGTTAGAGTCCCGCTCCTTGAAAGCGACAGCTCTAGCCTTCAGCTCAGTGCGGATGTTGCCTGTAATCCAAGGCTTCTGGTTGGGGTAGGTCACTGTCAGGGACGACATCATTGGTGCACTTATTGATGAAGCCAATGACTGATGTGGTGTACCTTAGCCAAATACATTTCAACTCAGTTTTCACAATTCCTGACATGTAATCCTAATAACAATTTCCTGTCTTAGGTCAGTTAGGATTACCACTTTATTTTAAGAATGTGAAATGTCAGAATAATAGTAGAGATAATTATTTATTTCAGCTTTTATTTCTTTCATCACATTCACAGTGGGTCAGAAGTTTACGTACACTCAATTGGTATTTAGTAGCATTGCGTTTAAATTGATTAACTTGGGTCAAAGTTTTGGGTAGCCTTCCACAAGCTTCCCACAATAAGTTGGGTGAATTTCGGCCCATTGCTCCTTGACTTTGTTGTGCTTAAGCCATTTTGCCACAACTTTAGAAGTATGCTTGGGGTCATTGTCCATTTGGAAGACCCATTTGCGACCAAGCTTTAACTTGACCTGACTGATGTCTTAATGCAGGGCCGACAGACAAGTTCCTTACTTTTTTCCCCTTCTTACTTGCCTCTTCCATTTTTGTGGTAATGTTGCAATTAGTTGGTTGCAATTTTGGGTTGAGCAGACATATTCATATGTCTGTGTTAGCTTCATGTGTGACATAACTCCATATTTATTTATCATTCACTAAACTTATACCCTTTTTAAAAATGTAATTGAAAAATATATATATTTTTAAATCAATAGGTATATTTGAGTTTAACCACAATATTTGTTGTATTATTTGTTCTGTCTTTTCAGGTGGACTAAACTGAAATTGCAACCAACTTTCTAAGGCTTGTTTACAAAATAACGATATTTTGGAGATTAATTCCTTTTCAAACAACCGAAAGTGAGCAGTTGTAATCTGAATAAAGAGAAAAAGGCCAATCTCGAACACGGGGTGAGACATTCCTACCAATTTACTAGAGAATCAGTTTGTATTTAAGTATAACATTTGTATGACTGATGCCTTTAGTGAGAGGTCTAATGCTTTAATATTTAATCATTTCTGCCCTCCAAATTCATATTCGTTATATAAATAGGCCCTTTTAACTTTGTCTGGCTTGCCATTCCAATTAAAATAGAATATTTTTTGTTCATATAATTTAAAAAGCAGGTCACTAGGTGTAAGCAAAACCATAAGCAAATAGGTCAACTGTGATAAGACTAAATAGTTAATCAGGGTGATTTTACCACAAATAGACAGGTATTTTCTTTTCGGTTGCAGGATCTTATCTATTTTTGCTAACTTTCTATAAAAATTGGAGTGAGATAATTTATTTCTTTTGGGATTTGTATACCGAGTATGTCCACATCTCTGTCAGACCATTTAATTGGTAAACTACACGGTAATGTAAAGTTTGCATTTTTTTAGTGATCCATTATGTAATATACTTATACTCATCATAATTTGGTTTTAATCCAGGTTAGAAAAATTATCTAGATCCTCTATGAGGCTCTGGAGGGATTCTAATTTGGGTTTTAAAAGAAAACATGAATCATCAGCGTACAATGACACCTTTGTTTTTAAGCCACGGATTTCTAATCCCTTAATATTATTGTTGGATGTAATTTTAACAGCTAACATTTTGATGACATTAATAAATAGATATGCCGATAGTGGACAACCTTGTTTTACTCCTCTAGACTCTAGACTCCTCTAGACTGTTTAACTTCTTGGTGACAGGGGGCAGTATTTTCACGTCCGGATGAAATGCACGCCCAAATTCAACTGCCTGCTACTCATCCGCAGAAGTTAAGATATGCATGTTATTAGTAGAGCTGGATAGAAAACACTCTGAAATTTCCAAAACTGTTTGAATCATGTCTATGAGTATAACAGAACTTATTTAGCAGGCAAAACCCCGAGGACAAACCATTCAGATGTTTTGTTTTGAGGTCACTCTCTTTTCAATGGGATTTCATTGGAAATCCAGATTTCTAAGGGACCTTCTTGCAGTTCCTATCGCTTCCACTGGATGTCAACAGTCTTTAGAAATTGTGAAAGTGTAGCTTTAATTTGCTATCTTGCATGTGTGATTTAATGAAAGTTTGATTTGTATAGTAATTTATTTGAATTTGGCACTCTGCATTTTCCATGACTTTTGGCCAGGCCTGGTGTCCCCGATATTTTATAGTATTCTATTGTATCCAGTACGTGTCTTATATTATCTCCAATGTATCATCCATGTAAAAAAAAACTGTCTGATTAGGATGAATAGTATCTGACAATACTTTTTAAATTCTATGCGCCAAGCATTTAGCTAGGATTTTTGCATCACAACACTGAAGTATAAGAGGCCTCCAATGTTTTAAATGGACTGGATCTTTGTATATACCACTTGGGTCCTGTTTCAGTAAAAAATATATCAGACCTTCTTGTTGCAAATCGATCGCCTAAAATTCTCAGAAGGCAGCCCTCCCTCCTGCCCCTTTCATCATTTATTTTATTCTCCAAAGTTTGCACGTTTGCTAGCAGAATGGAAGGAAGTCGGGGTTCATTCGATCGCCTACGAATTCTCAGAAGAAAGCCCGCCCTCCAGACCCTTTTTTCTCCATCTCCTCTTCATGCAAATCATGGGTATCTGGGCCTGTTCCTGAGAAAGCAGTATATCGTTCGCTTCGGACTCGTCAAACTCGTTAAAGGAAAAAAAGGATTCTGCCAGTCCGTGGTGAGTAATCGCAGTCCTGATGTCCAGAAGTTATTTTCGGTCATAAGAGACGGTAGTGGCAACATTATGTACAAAATAAGTAACGCAAAAAAACAATCGGTTGGGGACACTTAAAACATCTGCCTTCTTCTTCGGCTCCATTTTAAACCCCATAGACTTCCCATAGAAACCTTTTGGTATCCCCGGCATAAGCACGCCATACAACTCAACATCAGGCCTGAGATATTTTGTCCTTTAATTTGTGTACTGCGTGACCTGTGACAGCTCCCAAATAAAGCATTACCTTTAACATCAAAGACAGTCAATGAGAAAGGGGACAACAGGCAACCTTGACTATAGCCACAAAAACGCACGTTCTATCTAATACAGGTATTCATTATTAAATAGACAACAATAAATGGTGGGGCAAGACGGTGTGTGTAAGACAGTGTCTGTTTGTGTGTGGGTGTGTTTGACGCAAATCTCTAGAGGAAAGGAACAATGAAAACACAACGACACAGTATCAAAAGTGGATTACTAAGCCGTGACGTGCCTTTTAGAGACAATATCATCTTACTGATGAATGACAGGAAACAACAATAACAACAAGCTACATTCACTATGCCTATGACACCTCCCATGACACCCTCCTATGACCCCCTCCTATGACCCCACTCATGACCCCTCCCATGACCCCTCCTATGACTCTGCTGATGACCCCTCCTATGACCCATCCTATGACCCATCCTATGATGCCTCCGATGACCCCTCTTAGGACCCCGCTGATCACCCATGCTATGGCCCCTCCTATGACCCCAACCTATGACTCCGCTGATGACCCCTTCTATGACCCCTCCTATGACCCATCCTATGACACCTCCGATGACCCCTCCTATGACCCCAACCTATGACTCCGCTGATGACCCATCCTATGGCCCCTCCTATGACTCCGCTGATGACCCATCCTATGGCCCCTCCTATGACCCCGCTGATGACCCATCCTATGGCCCATCCCATGACCCCTCCCATGACCCTTCCTATAACCCCTCCCATAACCCCTCCTATGAACCCTCCCATGAGCCCTCCTTTGACCCCTCCTATGAACCCTCCCATGACCCCTCCTTTTTTCACCATTCCTATGAACCCTCCCATGACCCCTCCTTTGACCCCTCCCTGTTGGCCTCAACACCAGGTGCAAACACAGACCAGATTCATTGCGAATCTGTTGGTCACGCCTAAGTGATTTTATTGGAAACATTTGGCTTGATGCTTGGTGCTTCAACTGTAATGCACAGCAGTTTTGTTTATGCATAGTAGTATTTGGTTTCTTATAGTCTGGAATAGCTTGCTGAATTGAGTTTCTAAATCACTTCACTGAGGGGCCAACTTCCCTCAAATTTGTCATATTCTATTACACAATTTTATTAGAAAATATGGTGATTGATCTTATAAGTCAAAGCCAATCTAAAAACAATACTTCATCCTATTCCATCATTAGGATTCAGTCTTGTAATGTAGAAGAGTTTAAACACACTGTTATATGATTGACCATACTGGCCGGTAGGTCGATTGGCAGCAAGTGAGATGGGAGAGAGAGTGTGTGTGTGTGATGGTAGGACCGTATGGAGCTGGTCCTCAACAGATGGTAATTATCTTATAGGTTCTGCTCTATGAGGGTGGAGCCAACACACACACACACACACACACACACACACACACACACAAAGACCAACCGCACACAAAGACCAACCGCACACACACACACCAATACACACTGGTGCTGAAGCCAATGGAGCTTGTTGCATGAACATCTGGCTCGGTCACTAAGTTTTATACATGTAAATCGTCACACCGAGGCTTAGAGGATGTTCACTGTCAAACAGTACCCTGACAAAGTGTTTTAATTCAATCAAACACAGAGTCATCATGTCTCCCTATGGGACAAACACACTTACTTTAGCTTCATAATCTATGGGACAAACACAACTATGCTAGCTTCATAATCTATGAGACAAACACAGCTATGCTAGCTTCATAATCTATGAGACAAACACCGCTATGCTAGCTTCATAATCTCCCAAAGGGATAAACACAACTACCTTAGCTTCATAATCTTCCTAATGGGACAAACACAACTATGCTAGCTTCATAATCTCCCTATGGGACAAGCTTTTGGTTGAGTTTGGTGCCAATTCTGGCGATCCCAACTCACAATAACATTGTCTAAATCTATTTTAAAAGTCCAAGCTCCGGCTGTGGCTGTCCTCTGTGCATCACAAATTCTGGTCTTGGTGAATGCATTTGAGAGGGGAGAGAAAAGGAGATGAATGGAACAGGTTATGCACACTGGCTGCCTGTGTGACATCACAAATAGAACCGTGTTATTTCCTGTGACAGGGTCACCACTCTGGAGACATCATTTAACATGCAAGCCAATCCTGACACACCGTGACAGCACCTGTCATGTCCCGGCCAATCAGCATGTGACAGGCTCTATAAACAATGTGGATGGGGACAGGAAGCCTTTCAGTCGCCCAGGCAGTAGATGATTAGTAATGACATTTCAGGAAACTGTTTTTCCATCAGGATCCATTAGGGCTCAAAGCTAACTGGAAACAGGCCCTTCCATCAGGCTCCATTATGTCTAAAAGCTAACTGAATGCTATCCCTTTCATCACGCTCAAATATAGCTCAAAGCTAATTGGAAACAGGCCCTTCCGTCAAGCTCCATTATGGCTCAAAGCTAATTGGAAACAGGCCCTTCCATCAAGCTCCATTAGGGCTCAAAGCTAACACAAAACTGGCTTTCCAAATCAGATTACATTGGGGCTGAAAGCTAACTGGAAACTCATCCTTCCGTCGGGCTCAATTAGGGCACAAAGCTGTCTGGAAACTGGCCCTTCAGTATGCTTTAAATGCCAGGATGCTTTAAATGCCAGGATGCTTTAAATGCCAGGATGTTATACTAATTTAGGCTTTTCATCTAGTGGAATCCACTGCACACTATTTGGAAATTTCACAGGCACAATGTTTTGGAAGATGAGGCTACAAAGTATTGACAGCTAGTTCTCTCCAAATAAGATGCTTTGCTTAATCTTGGCCAGAGGTCGCAGTTGTAAATGAGAACATGTTCTCAACTGGCCTACCTGATTAAATAAAGGTGACATAAATTCATTAATTAAAAATGAAAAAAAAAAAAGCAAAACAATTTGGAAGATAGCGAAAAGCGAAGCTTCTGCTCTGGTATTCAAATGTAGTTAGCGAAGTAGTTTTTGTTCTCCTTACAATTATCACAACTTTTTCATTGTACATTTTTTTTTAAACAGATTTTCAGCGTCCTGCTTGCCGTGCCTTACCTAGCTACGTGCTTTAGTAGGACTAGAAGATGACTAGAAGATGGCACTGCAGTGGATAACACATTTTATGCAATATTGGTTAGAGCCTGTAAGTAAGTATTTCACTGTAAGGTGTTGTATTCGGCGCATGTGACAACTAAACTTTGATTTGATTTGATAGCAGTCATTTTATGGGCTCCTGACCAATTCTGCTATTTTGTGTGTTTTTTTAAGCTGATCTTAACTTTTTTTGTACATAATGTCTCCCCATCATTTCCTACGACCGAAAACAGCTTCTGGGCATCAAAGAAGCAATCACTAACCTCGATTTCTGTTTTCTCATTGAAAACAGAGTCATGTTTGTAATAAAGACGTTTATTTGATACTGGTTATCTACTGTTGGTGTGTTTAACTTTCAACATTTCAACATAAAAAAAAATGCCCTCGCACATCTGAGCCATCTTGTTGCTGGTGCATGATAACAATTAGAAACATTGAAGGAAAAGAGAAACCCGCACACTGCTCTTGCTAGTATCACCTTTTTATTTAAACTTACATGTCGGCCTCTTGGCCTTCATCAGATCTTTCTGCTCTACTAAACTAAATAAACTATCTTTGGTATAATAATGCTAATTGATTAAATGTCTGTAGCACTTTTCAATGCGCATCAAAAGCAATAAATAAGCAATATATCACCATGAGTAGCCTAGCTATAGTTAGCTAGGTCAACCAATATATCACCATGAATAGTCTAGCTATAGTTAGCTAGGTCAACCAATATATCACCATGAATAGTCTAGCTATAGCTGGCTAGGTCAACCAATATATCACCATGAATAGTCTAGCTATAGTTAGCTAGGTCAACCAATATATCACCATGAATAGTCTAGCTATAGTTAGCTAGGTCAACCAATATATCACCATGAGTAGCCTAGCTATAGTTAGCTAGGTCAACCAATATATCACCATGAGTAGCCTAGCTATAGCTGGCTAGGTCAACCAATATATCACCATGAATAGTCTAGCTATAGTTAGCTAGGTCAACCACTACATCATGACTAGCCTAGCTATAGTTAGCCAGGTCAACCAATACATCATCAGTAGCCTAGCTATAGCTGGCTAGGTCAACCAATACATCACCATGAATAGTGTAACCGATGTGAAATGGCTAGCTAGTTAGCGGTGGTGCGCGCTAATAGCGTTTCAATCGGTGACATCACTCTGAGACCTTGAAGTAGTGGTTCCCCTTGCTCTGCAAAGGCCGTGGCTTTTGTGGAGCGATGGGTAACGATGCTTCGAGGGTGACTGTTGATGTGTGCAGAAGGTCCCTGGTTCAGAGCCCGACGAGGGAACGGATTAAAGTTATACTGTTACGTTGATGCTGTTGACCCAGATCACTGGTTGCTGCGGAAAAGGAGGAGGTCAAAATGGGGGTGAGTGTGACGGATGTGAAACCGCTAGCTAGTTAGCAGTGGTGCGCACTTATAGCGTTTCAATCAGTGACATCACTCGCTCTGAGACCTTGAAGTAGTGGTTCCCCTTGCTCTGCAAGTGCCGTAGCTTTTGATGGAGGGATGGGTAACGATTCTTCATGGGTGACTGTTATCTGTGTGCAGAGGGAGCCTGGGTCGGGGCGAGGGGATAAACTAAAGTTAAACTGTTACAGTAGCCGAGCTATATTTGGCCAGGTCAACCAAATGCAATGTTCCAAACGCTAGCTATTTAGCTAACGTTAGCTGAAAACTACAACACTCCGATACTCTGGTCTAGTGAAAGGTCACACACACACACACACACACACACACACACACACACACACACACACACACACACACACACACACACACACACACACACACACACACACACACACACGTAACAATATAACTTTAGACCGTCCGATGAATTCTTTGACTGTAGAGTCCATTCTGAGATCTATAAACTTTATTGCAGGTGGGGCATCCTCCAGGTCTGTGTTGGCGGGGCAGGCATGGTTGTCTGTCTCCTCATCCTCTGTCCACCGCTCTGGTAGAGCTCCCGCCAGGTGGAACGGTCTGCAGCAGCATCCTCCAGGTCTGTGTTGGCGGAGCAGGCATGGTTGTCTGTCTCCTCATCCTCTGTCCACCGCTCTGGTAGAGCTCCCGCCAGTAGGAACGGTCTGCAGCAGCATCCTCCAGGTCTGTGGGTTTTGTGTTGCACTTGTTCAGCAACGTTTTCAAAAGGTCCTTGTAGTGCTTCATCTGCCCCCCTACAAACCGCCGGCCAAGATGTAGCTGGCCCCCCCTACAGACCACCGGCCAAGATGTAGCTTGCCCCTCCTACAGACCACCGGCTAAGATGTAGCTGGCCCCACCTACAGACCACCGGCTAGGATGTAGCTAGCCCCCCCTACAGACCGCATGCCAAGATGTAGCTGGCCCCCCCTACAGACCACCGGCCAAGATGTAGCTGGCCACACCCACAGACCACCGGCTAGGATGTAGCTAGCCCCCCCTACAGACCGCCCGCCAAGATGTAGCTGCCCACCCCCTACAGACCGCCGACCAAGATGTAGCTGCCCCCCCCCCTACAGACCAGCGGCCAAAATGTAGCTGGCCCCCCTACAGACCACCGGCTAAGATGTAGCTGCCCCCCTCCCCCCTACAGACCACCGGCCAATATGTAGCTGGCCCCCCCTACAGACCACCGGCTAAGATGTAGCTGGCCCCCCCTACAGACCGCCCGCCAAGATGTAGCTGGCCCCCCCCTACAGACTGCCGGCCAAGATGTAGCTTCCCCCCCCCCCTACAGACCACCGGCCAATATGTAGCTGGCCCCCCTACAGACCACCGGCTAAGATATAGCTGGCCCCCCCTACAGACTGCCGGCCAAGATGTAGCTGGCCCCCCCTACAGACTGCCGGCCAAGATGTAGCTGGCCCCTCCTACAGACCACCGGCCAAGATGTAGCTGGCCCCCCCTACAGACCACCGGCCACAATGTAGCTGGCCTCCCTGCAGACCGCTGGCCAAGATGTAGCTGGCCCCCCCTATACACCACCGGCCACAATGTAGCTGGCCTCCCCTGCAGACCGCTGGCCAAGATGTAGCTGCCCCCACCCCCCCCCCCCCCCCAAATCAATAATGAATAAGAAAAGGCAATCAACTTTCATGAGTTTTTCCAAAAATGTCCAAAAATGTCTGAAATATACGGTGAATCAATCCTGAAACGAGCCAGAGAACTGTCAGCGGCAGATGAGGAGTGAGAAGCAAACTGCTGCTGATGGCGATGTCTTAGCTAGTAGCACTGCTTATCTCACCAGTACAGCATCACCACCGGCGACTCCATTAGTAGGCCTTCTAGCAAATCAGACTCGGCGGGAGAGGTGAAATACTTACTCACAAGCCCTTTACCAACAATGCAGTTCAAGAAATAGAGTTAAGAAAATATTTACTAAATAAAACAAAGTAAAAAATAAATAAAAAGTGACATAAGAAATTAACAATAGGGAGGCTATAAACAGGCGGCACCAGTACCGAGTCAATGTGGGGGGGTACAGGTTAGTAATGAGGCTGTATACAGGGTATTACGGTACAGCGTCAATGTGGAGACTATATACAGGGTATTACGGTACAGCGTCAATGTGGAGACTATATACAGGGGATACCGGTACAGAGTCAATGTGGAGGCTATATACAGGGTATTACGGTACAGAGTCAATGTGGAGGCTATATACAGGGGATACCGGTACAGAGTCAATGTGGAGGCTATATACAGGGGGTACCAGTACAGAGTCAATGTGGAGGCTATATACAGGGGGTACCAGTACCGAGTCAATGTTGGGGGGTACAGGTTAGGAATGAGGCTGTATACAGGGTATTACGGTACAGCGCCAATGTGGAGACTATATACAGGGGATACCGGTACAGAGTCAATGTGGAGGCTATATACAGGGTATTACGGTACAGAGTCAATGTGGAGGCTATATACAGGGGATACCGGTACAGAGTCAATGTGGAGGCTATATACAGGGGGTACCAGTACAGAGTCAATGTGGAGGCTATATACAGGGGGTACCAGTACCGAGTCAATGTGGGGGGGTCCAGGTTAGGAATGAGGCTGTATACAGGGTATTACGGTACAGCGTCAATGTGGAGACTATATACAGGGTATTACGGTACAGAGTCAATGTGGAGGCTATATACAGGGGGTACCAGTACAGAGTCAATGTGGAGACTATATACAGGGGGTACCGGTACAGAGTCAATGTGGAGGCTATAAACTGGGGGTACCGGTACAGAGTCAATGTGGAGGCTATATACAGGGGGTACCGGTACCGAGTCAATGTGGGGGGGTACAGGTTAGTAATGAGGCTGTATACAGGGTATTACGGTACAGCGTCAATGTGGAGACTATATACAGGGGGTACCGGTACAGAGTCAATGTGGAGGCTATAAACTGGGGGTACCGGTACAGAGTCAATGTGGAGGCTATATACAGGGGGTACCGGTACAGAGTCAATGTGCTGGGGTACAGGTTAGTAATGAGGCTATATTCAGGGGGTACCGGTACAAAGTCAATGTGGAGGCTATATACAGGGGGTAACAGTACAGAGTCAATGTGGAGGCTCTATACAGGGGGTACCGGTACAGAGTCAATGTGGAGGCTATATACAGGGGATACCGGTACAGAGTCAATGTGGAGGATATATACAGGGGGTACCGGTACAGAGTCAATGTGGAGGCTATATACAGGGGGTACCGGTACAGAGTCAATGTGGAGGATATATACAGGGGGTACCGGTACAGAGTCAATGTGGAGGCTATATACAGGGGGTACCGGTACAGAGTCAATGTGCTGGGGTACAGGTTAGTAATGAGGCTATATTCAGGGGGTACCGGTACAAAGTCAATGTGGAGGCTATATACAGGGGGTACCGGTACAGAGTCAATGTGGAGGCTCTATACAGGGGGTACCGGTACAGAGTCAATGTGGAGGCTATATTCAGGGGGTACCGGTACAAAGTCAATGTGGAGGCTATATACAGGGGGTAACGGTACAGAGTCAATGTGGAGGCTCTATACAGGGGGTACCGGTACAGAGTCAATGTGGAGGCTATATACAGGGGATACCGGTACAGAGTCAATGTGGAGGATATATACAGGGGGTACCGGTACAGAGTCAATGTGGAGGCTATATACAGGGGGTACCGGTACAGAGTCAATGTGGAGACTATATACAGGGGGTACCGGTACAGAGTCAATGTGGAGGATATATACAGGGGGTACCGGTACAGAGTCAATGTGGAGGCTATATACAGGGGGTACCGGTACAGAGTCAATGTGCTGGGGTACAGGTTAGTAATGAGGCTATATTCAGGGGGTACCGGTACAAAGTCAATGTGGAGGCTATATACAGGGGGTACCGGTACAGAGTCAATGTGGAGGCTCTATACAGGGGGTACCGGTACAGAGTCAATGTGGAGGCTATATACAGGGGGTACCGGTACAGAGTCAATGTGCGGGGGTACAGGTTAGTAATGAGGCTATATACAGGGGGTACCGGTACAGAGTCAATGTGGAGGCTATATACAAGGGGGAACCGGTACTGAGTCAATATGGAGGCTATATACAGGGGATACCGGTACAGAGTCAATGTGCGGGGTTACAGGTTAGTAATGAGGCTATATACAGGGGGTACCGGTACAGAGTCAATGTGGAGTCTATATACAAGGGGGAACCGGTACTGAGTCAATATGGAGGCTATATACAAGGGGTACCGGTACAGAGTCAATATGGAGGCTATATACAGGGGGTACCAGTATAGAGTCAATGTGGAGGCTCTATACAGGGGGTACCGGTACAGAGTCAATGTGGAGGCTATATTCAGGGGGTACCGGTACAAAGTCAATGTGGAGGCTATATACAGGGGGTAACGGTACAGAGTCAATGTGGAGGCTCTATACAGGGGGTACCGGTACAGAGTCAATGTGGAGGCTATATACAGGGGATACCGGTACAGAGTCAATGTGGAGGATATATACAGGGGGTACCGGTACAGAGTCAATGTGGAGGCTATATACAGGGGGTACCGGTACAGAGTCAATGTGGAGACTATATACAGGGGGTACCGGTACAGAGTCAATGTGGAGGATATATACAGGGGGTACCGGTACAGAGTCAATGTGGAGGCTATATACAGGGGGTACCGGTACAGAGTCAATGTGCTGGGGTACAGGTTAGTAATGAGGCTATATTCAGGGGGTACCGGTACAAAGTCAATGTGGAGGCTATATACAGGGGGTACCGGTACAGAGTCAATGTGGAGGCTCTATACAGGGGGTACCGGTACAGAGTCAATGTGGAGGCTATATACAGGGGGTACCGGTACAGAGTCAATGTGCGGGGGTACAGGTTAGTAATGAGGCTATATACAGGGGGTACCGGTACAGAGTCAATGTGGAGGCTATATACAAGGGGGAACCGGTACTGAGTCAATATGGAGGCTATATACAGGGGATACCGGTACAGAGTCAATGTGCGGGGTTACAGGTTAGTAATGAGGCTATATACAGGGGGTACCGGTACAGAGTCAATGTGGAGTCTATATACAAGGGGGAACCGGTACTGAGTCAATATGGAGGCTATATACAAGGGGTACCGGTACAGAGTCAATATGGAGGCTATATACAGGGGGTACCAGTATAGAGTCAATGTGGAGGCTATATACAGGGGGTACCGGTACAGAGTCAATGTGGAGGCTATATACAGGGGGTACCGGTACAGAGTCAATATGGAGGCTATATACAGGGGGTACCGGTACAGAGTCAATGTGGAGGCTATATACAGGGGATACCGGTACAGAGTCAATGTGCGGGGGTACAGGTTATGCAAGGTTATTTGTACATGTAAGTGGGGGTAAAGTGACTATGCATAGATAATAAACAGCAAGTAGCAGCAGTGCAAAAACAAAAGGGTGGGGGGGTGGGGGGGTGTCAATGTAAATAGTCCTAGTTGCCATTTGTTCAGCAGTAATGGTTTGGGGGTAGAAGCTGTTAAGGAGACTTTAGGACCTAGACTTGCCACTCCGGTACCGCTTTCCGTGTGGTAGTAGAGAGAACAGTCTATGACTTGGGTGACAACTTTTTGGGCCTTCCTCTGACACCGCCTGGTTTATACATTAGGTCCTGGATGTCAGGAAGCTTAGCCCCAGTGACGTACTGTGCTGTACTCACTACCCTCGGTAGTGCCTTACAATCGGATGCCGAGCAGTTTCCATACCAGGCGGTGATGCAACTGGTCAGGATGCTCTCGGAAAATACTTTGAGACTACTTTAATCTCCTCTGACAAGGAGGCTAAACGTCACAGGCCCGCTCATGGTTTTGACTGTTAGGAGTTACATGGACTTGACATGGGGAGAATTGCTCCAACATACAGCAACGTATTTAATCCGAAATGAAACGGATAAACGATATGAAAGAAACAGTACAATTCTCTCCCCAAATCAGCCTTATGCTCGATGAGGCTACTAGTTTGAATAAAAAAGAGTGCCTTGATTGTATACATCAGACTTTCGGCTGGCAGATATTGACTGACCAGCAAAACATTTTTGATGATCTCGTGGAACTGGAGGATTTATCTGCTGAGGGAATTGTCTGTAATCTGTTATCTGCATAAGAGGGTATAAAGTTTACTGAGGACTTTCTCTCCAAAACCCTCATTGGAATTCCATGTGATGGAGCGTCTCATGCTGTTACGCAAGAGCGGATTAGCAACAAGGCTCCAGGCCCTCTTCCCTGATTTAAAAGTTTGGCACTGCTTGGCACACAGACTTGAGCTCGCAGTAGGTGATCATTTAAAAATACTGCTGGACTATATGCGCTTTACAGCCTATCCAATAAAAAGCGAATGGAGCTGAGGGAGTGCACAGAGTTTAGACATTCAGCTGTGCAAAATCGGCAGGATCTTGGACACGAGATGGGTGGCATTCCGTTTTAGAACTGTAGAACCGGCTCTTCATAATCATTTCACCACAGCAGCTTGAGGATGCGTCCCATGAGTGCGTGACCTGTCAGAACTATAGTGGCCTCGCCATGAGCACATCCTCGCATGCGTTTGTTAACAATCTAGGCCTTATGTGTGATGCACTTCAAGAACTATCTGCATTGTCACTCCAGAAGAGAGACTGCACAGTTATTACTGTACATAGGGCAGTCACCATGGAAGCAAGGGTGTTCAGTGCAATGGCAGAGCAGCCAGGCCGACACACACACAACTCAACCAGAGAGGGATTCAGGAGAACTCTTTCCAAGGCGTCAAACTGAATGTTGGAAGACCCTGCGACAGAGTCCTTAATCAGCTGGGAGCTTTTCGAGAGCTTGGCGAGGAACATGGAGGCTAGAATGTTCTCTCAAGGAGGACGGGTGGTGGACAATACAGGATACAGCCAGTTGATAGAGGATGTGCAATAGTGGCCGCAGGACTCGGGAGCACTGTATGAAAAAGAACAGAGATAGGATCTCTCTGCCAGCGGTTTGGCATTGACAGTCCGCTTACTGTCATACAGACCTACAGGCAGTACAGGGACACTAATGGCAATGATAAAGAAGACGGTCAACACCATCCCCATCCTCTCTTCTCTGATAGACATGATTTCCAGTGCAGAATGCGAGCGTGATTTTTCTCAAATGAATCTGATTTGCACCTCAACCCGCGCCTCTCTGCATACCTCCACGATATCACGGCTACTCTCTCTGAACCTTGTCGGCCCACCCCTGACCCCAATTTAACCCAGCCCCCTATGTGAGGTCATGGATTACTAAAGGACACAGATGTGTCGCAGACACCAGGAGCAAAACAAGAAACAGGGAGGAGAAGACGCAGGAGGAAATTGCTGTGTTTATGTGGAGGTTTTTTGAAAACAAACTTTTTCCTTTACAAACTTGTTCTGTACGGTGACGTTAATCTGAACACGCTTCATACTATCACATTGTTTAAATCACATATATTTAAATATGTTTTTACCTTACATTGATTTATTTTAGTTGAATAATATTCTGATATCAAATCAAATGATTGTGATGTGTTTGTTCTACTGCTACATTGATGTTTTTGAAAAGGATATGAAATTCAGGTCTCGGATACCCCACAGGTATGTGGGCTTATGCATATGGCAGGTGTTCTGCAGTGCCGCCTAAAAATGTTGCTGTACAGTAATGTGTTGAAAATGAGGTTTATAAGAAATGTAGACTTGTAAACCCCACAGTTATACTGGAGTATGTGGTCATAGAATATGTTTGAGACCAACGCGTGCGTGGCCAACACGCGACGGTGGCTGTATGTCTCATATAACTAGAATGAGATTCACTTTCTATGCTTTCTCTCTCCCTCCCTGCTCTGATAGACATGAGCCCGAACTCTCATCTCTGAAGGGTTGCACTTAATCATTTATTTAGACTCTATGCTGTATGCCACCAAAATATTTGATCATCTTACAAATCTTGTTTTACAGGAGAGAGAGCGAGAAAGAGAGAGAGAAAGAGAGAGAGAGAGAGAGAGTGAGACAGAGAGAGAGAGAGTTTTGGCACGATCGCATCGGCCATCACCAGCTTGTGATCTGCGCATCATTGGGTGAGTCAGTGAAACTGGAAAGCATTTATAGGACTATAATTGTCCTCCTCATATTGTAGCCTACAATATGTGTCTCTACAGACCTAGGCCTAATCTCTGATTCTCCGTTTGTAGCTTGCCATTTGGATAATTTGTGTGCTATTAATTAACAAGAGATTCTGCCAAAGTCATGTACGTAGAATGATGATGTAGAATTGCATGAAATGCAATTTATAAAACGGACAACATTTTCCCAGACATTTTCCCGGACATTATGCTACAAAAAATGTACTTCATGTGTGTAACTTCTGTAAGTTCCTCCATTCTACTGATCTATGCCACTACACAAATGCAATGGTTTGGATGCAGTGTTTTACTATAAAGGAGATTTGTTTTATTTTCCCCATTCATCCCAGGAACCTCAGAACTCCCCAGGTCACCCAACTCTCCTGCTCACTGTTTGTTCCCGGCACCTCCCGATTTACAAATTAAGCACTGGTCTTAGCAAGTATTTCTGTGTGGGGCACACTGTTCCACCAAGTGATTCCCAGGATGCACTGCAGGCATCTTATGTGGAATCCCTCGAGCCATTCGTTGTGGCGACTGTAAGTGACCCAGGCTTCCCGGCTGTAAAGAAGTGTGGTGATGCAGACAGCTTGTTAGACGGAGACTTTGGTGTGGAGGTGGAGATCCCTGTTGTGGAAGACCCTACGTCTGAGTTTCCTGAAGGCAGCTGATGCTCGATCCTATTTTGAATTGAGGTCGATGCTGCAGTCCTTCTACAAAGGAATTTTAAGGACGGAACTATTACCAGTGATTTGTGTTCAATGGTGAAGACAGGCATGGTGGGTGGAGGGCTGGATCTCCATTGGCAGACCACCTCTGTCTTGGGGGTGTTGATAGACAGTCCCATCCTGCTATAGACCCTCACATTCTCACAGACCCTCACGGACTGAAGGTCTTCCGGAGTGTGGGCCACAAGAGCACAGTCATCAGCATACTGCAGCTCAAGAATCCGCTTCGTCGAAACCTTGGCGGTCGCTTGGAACCTCCTGATGTTGAATTGGTTTCCATGCAACCTGAAGTCCACCGCAACTCCGCTGCAGCCTTCAAGTTCCTAGGAGGAAGATGTTAAAGAGTACCGGTGCCAGCACACACCCCTGCCTCACACCCATGCTCACTCCAAACGGCACTGACTCCTGCCCTCCTATGTCCACCTTAACCATCATCCCATCATGGAACTGGCAAAGGATGTTGACTAGACAGACACATTTAAGTAGAATGACCCATAGTAGTTCCCTGTTCACAGTTTCGAAGGCCTTGGAGAGGTCGACAAATGCCTTTGAAAACCTTGTGTGTTCTGCAGAGCACACAAGGTTGTTTTCACTTCCTTGTGTGATGCACACCATTGCTTGTGGAGGGTAGTAGATGTGGGGCTGTTGAGAGCAGCCCTGTACGCTTTGTGCATATTGTCCAGTAAGGTTGTGATGGTGTTTCTCATGGAACCAGTCGTGATGTTTCCTACCTCTGTAGCCAATGGAGTGGGCCACTGCCTAATAGAGCACTGAGCTAATAGATGCCCACTTCTGGTCCTTGGGGTCCTCTGCCTGATCGATGCCCACTTCTGGTCCGTGGGGTCCTCTGCCTGATAGAGCACTGAGCTGATAGATGCCCACTTCTGGTCCGTGGGGTCCTCTGCGCTCAGAAGAGGCTCAGTCTTCTGGTCCAAGGGGTCCTCTGCCTGATAGAGCACTGAGCTGATAGATGCCCACTTCAAATCAAATCAAATGTATTTATATAGCCATTCGTACATCAGCTGATATCTCAAAGTGCTGTACAGAAACCCAGCCTAAACCCCAAACAGCAAGCAATGCAGGTGTAGAAGCACGGTGGCTAGGAAAAACTCCCTAGAAAGGCCAAAACCTAGGAAGACACCTAGAGAGGAACCAGGCTATGTGGGGTGGCCAGTCCTCTTCTGGCTGTGCCGGGTGGAGATTTTAACAGAACATGGCCAAGATGTTCAAATGTTCATAAATGACCAGCATGGTCCAATAATAATAAGGCAGAACAGTTGAAACTGGAGCAGCAGCACGGCCAGGTGGACTGGGGACAGGAAGGAGTCATCATGTCAGGTAGTCCTGAGGCATGGTCCTAGGGCTCAGGTCCTCCGAGAGAGAGAAAGAAAGAGAGAATTAGAGAGAGCACACTTAAATTCACACAGGACACCGAATAGGACAGGAGAAGTACTCCAGATATAACAAACTGACCCTAGCCCCCCGACACATAAACTACTGCAGCATAAATACTGGAGGCTGAGACAGGAGGGGTCAGGAGACACTGTGGCCCCATCCGAGGACACCCCCGGACAGGGCCAAACAGGAAGGATATAACCCCACCCACTTTGCCAAAGCACAGCCCCCACACCACTAGAGGGATATCTTCAACCACCAACTTACCATCCTGAGACAAGGCCGAGTATAGCCCACAAAGATCTCCGCCACGGCACAACCCAAGGGGGGTGGGGCGCCAACCCAGACAGGAAGATCACATCAGTGACTCAACCCACACAAGTGATGCACCCCTCCCAGGGACGGTATGAAAGAGCCCCAGTAAGCCAGTGACTCAGCCCCTGTAATAGGGTTAGAGGCAGAGAATCCCAGTGGAAAGAGGGGAACCGGCCAGGCAGAGACAGCAAGGGCGGTTCGTTGCTCCATAGCCTTTCCGTTCACCTACCCACTCCTGGGCCAGACTACACTCAATCATATGACCCACTGAAGAGTTGAGTCTTCAGTAAAGACTTAAAGGTTGAGACTGAGTTTGCGTCTCTTACATGGGTAGGCAGACTGTTACGAATCCCTTTTGGCCCGACAGTCTAGGGGGGATGGTAATGAGACCCGTAACATAACTCATGCAATTTATAATAGTGACAAAGTAAAAGTGAGAACGAAATATCCACGACATCTGAAATCTACCGTCAAACTCAGGGTTTATTGGACAAAACACGGTAAAGGGGGGAGCAGGAAAAGGGGCTGAGCTGGACCCAAGGAAAGAAACAATAAGCATCCAAAACACCCCTAAGCTAGACTAGCCTATTTTAACAACAGCTAACTAACTAACCAAAAATACAGTGGGTGGTCCGCCCAGTTCTAACTAGTGTTTTTAACAAAGTTTACCTACGGGTAGTGTATGCCCATGGGCGACTTGTCTTGTTTCCCCCTTTTCCCACCATTAAACAAACCAACACCATAACCAAAAACAATATTCACAGGTGAGGAAAGAGTGATATGGAGGTGCTCAAACAAACGAGAGGTCAATACATAAAGAGAGAGTGAAACAGAGAGACCTACAGACATGGTATTTACATAGAGATAGAGACGCCTCTTTCTGGACTTCTGCAGGCGTTGGGGGGGGGGGGGGGGGGGGTGTATTCTCACCTGGAGTTTAGCCAGTATCATACGGTGATCTGTCCAGCATTCTGCACCCCTCATTGCACGTGTCAGCAGGATGTCATTAGTGTCAGAACATCTGTTGGGGAATAATCAGAATTGGTAGGTAAGATGTTTTATATTCATCGTATGTTTGTAAGTTACTTCTCATCAGAATGTTATTTTTGTATAATACTGTGGCGGGGTTGCAGTATCTGTTCTCTGTCAGGACTAAGTTGCTTGGGCTGGAGAGAGGGGAGAGGTCAAGCGTATATCTCTTGGCTCCACAATGTCTGTGTGCCAGTCAGTGTGTCTCTGTGATCTTGTCAAGATAGGATGGATTTGATATATGCCTGTTGATATGAAGGATTGGTTTATGGTTCTGAGTTTGAGAAAAGAGCATAGTTTAGGAGACAAAGCTGAACGATAAATTATGCCTATGCTGTCTCACTATGTGTCTTTGCTATAAAGGATCTCAGTAACAATGTGTGAGGGACTCTCAGAGAATTAATTCATAGACACTGAATTGATCTGAGAGTCACAGGGTTGTGATAGAGCTCATATAATTAAAGATGGACTTTGTGATAACTAACTCTGACTTGTGTGTGGTTTGCTCTCATGATTTGGTAAATAGAGGAAATTTCCACGACACGTCTCACTATAACATAGTAAATCAGGGGCCAGTGTTTGGAGCGTGGGGGCATCCATGATGTTTTATATTTGTTCTTCTACTGGAACAAGGTGCCAGTGACGATGAGATCATGCTCGGCACATAGAGTTAGCAGGCTCATGCCGTTCTCATTGACCTGGCCAACAGCATGCCTACCCAGCACTCCACTCCATATCCTGTTGTTCTGTCCCAACCTTGCATTGAAGTCACCCACATCTTGGCTAGGGTCTATACGGAGAGACATGAGTCTTTCATTTATGCCTACAGGTGGTTTCGGTGAAGGCTGGGTAAAAGGCTGTTCTTAGTTGCCAGTCCCACACCTTGCTGATATTTTCCACCCAGAAGGTAACCTTTCCAGGATAAGGTGTAGCCTTCTCCCTCCTCTTTCAGGGAACCTTCATTCAGAATCCTGGTCTCACTCAGGGCAGCAATGTCAATGTTGTAGCTCCTTAGTTCTGCAGCAATCAAAGCTGTTCTCCGATGGTGTCTATCGCTATTATCGTCAGTGTCCAAAAGAGTTTGGATATTCTATGTAGCACGTTTCAGGGGAATTATTTTCTTAAGCATTTTTCGACCACTGAGTTGAAGTCCCGATAGGTGCAGTAACCTATCCAGGAAGGAGTGAGTGGGAAAGGTTTAGGCCACCTTTTCTAGACCTCTCCCAAGCTGGGGTGAGCAATGTGGTTCCTAAATAGGGATGCTCATTCATACTGCCACTCAAGTCCCAACTGCTGGCGACCATAATAGTCCTGTGCCGCTGGCGTGCAGGGGTCTGATTAAGGGCTTCTGGTGCATTCACTCCTGCCCCCATCACCGGATACCCCAACGCCGCCAGGCAAAGGAATTTATTTGAAGTGCTACTGAGGGCACTTCCTCCCTGTAGGAAGGTGAATTCCAGTGGCAAGGGGGGAAACCCAGGATGACCAGTATCTTCCACACCTGCAGGAGGCTTCCGGATTCCCCAGTCTGTCCACATCCGCCTACCGCGCGCCGCCAGCACGCTGCTTTTCTCTCAGGGTGTTCTCCCCTAGCCTTTGTCGTGCCTGACTAACCCACAAGGCAGCGGGGTAGTGGCTGATGGCTGCCAGGACGTGTCCATACAGAGGTGGGCCTGTAGAGATGCATCTCTGGGGCCCACTGCTGCTCTGAGATCCCCTGCCTGAACAGACGCATCTCTGGGGCCCACTGCTGCTCTGAGATCCCCTGCCTGTACAGATGCATCTCTGGGGCCCACTGCTGCTCTGAGATCCCCTGCCTGTACAGATGCATCTCTGGGGCCCACTGCTGCTCTGAGATCCCCTGCCTGTACAGATTCATCTCTGGGGCCCACTGGTGCTCTGAGATCCCCTGCCGGTTAGCCTGGAGTTACGGGATGGGTGTCCCTAAACCGGGACTGTTGTTGCTAACATGCGCTAGTGTAACTAGAATGACATTGTACACAACAGCCAACTTTCCAGGACATGGACATGTCTTATATGGGCAGAAAGCTCAAATGCATCTTAATCTAACTGCAGTGTCCAATTAAGTGAAATGACAGTTATTACAGTTAATTAGGGCTATTACAGTGAAAAAATAACTATTGTTTGAGGAGAGTGCACAACAACAAAACACTTATCACAACAACTGGTTTGATACATTCACCTCTGAAGGTAAATAATGCACTTACATTCAGTAATCTTGCTCTGATTTGTCATCCTGAGGGTCCCAGATATAAAATTTAGCATGTTTTTGTTTGACAAATTCCATTTTTATGTTCAAATGTAGGAACTGGGGTCTACAGTTTGACCCCATTGCTGTCTCTGGCTCCACACCCACCTCGCCCGGCCATCTAGATGTGTGAAAGTTACTGTATAAGCTAATAATGTCCATGTTTGACATTCCTGGTAGTCTGTAAACTGAATTTTTTTAAATGTTCTATATAGCTATATACTTCAATTGATCAATTCGGCACATTTGGGCAAACTCCTGGCACACTTGATTCAAAATATTGTGCAGTAATGTAATTCTTCAGTGGATCAGTCTGAAACTTTGCACACACACTGCTGCCATCTGCTCGTCTAAATCTAAATTACACCTAGACTCCTATCTCAAAGTATGGCCTTTCTCTTGACTTTCAAAGATTACGAAAACAATAAACAAAAGCACTGTTTTTTTTTTATTTGTATTATCTTCTACCAGATCTAATGTGTTATATTCTCTTACATTAATTTCACATACATTTTCACAAGTGTTTCCTTTCAAATGGTATCACGAATATGTATATCCTTGCTTCAGGTCCTGAGCTACAGGCAGTTAGACTTGGGTGTGTAATTTTGGCAATTCTTTTTTAGCTAAGGCGGCAGTATTTTGACGTCTGGATGAAAAGCGTGCCCAAAGTAAACATCCTGTTACTCAGGCCCGGAAGCTAGGATATGCATATAATTGGTAGACTTGGATAGAAAACACTCTAAAGTTTCTAAAACTGTTAAAATGATGTCTGTAGGTACTGATATGGCAGGGGAAAGGCCCAGAGGACAAACAACCCTCCCCCCAAAAAAAGGTTCAGGCTACCACTATTTTCAATGGCTGTCGCATTTATTATAAGGCGACATCCTCCCAGATTGCAGTTCCTAGGGCTTCCACTAGATGTCAACAGTCTTTAGAAAGAGATTCAGGCTGTTTTTTTTGAAAAATGAGGGAAGAGTTGTAGTATTTCTAAGTGTCTCCCATTTTGGCTGTAGTGTCTTCATGCGCATGGACGAGAGAGCGCGTTCTTTTTGTTTATCTCCGGTAAAGACAATAACGATTCTCCGTCTTAAATTTAATTGTATATTTGCATATTACGGTACCGAAGGTTTGATTATAAACGTTGATTGACCTGTTTGGATAAGTTTATTAGTAACATTTGGGATTCATATTTGTATGCATTTTGAATTAGGGAAACCGGTGGATTATTGACTGAAGCGCGCCAGATAAACTGAGTTTTTATGGATATAAAGAAGGACTTTATCGAACAAAAGGACCATTTGTGATGTAACTGAGACATTTTGGAGTGCCAACGGAAGAAGATCATCAAAGGTAAGGCAATTATATCGCTATTTCTGACTGTCGTGGCTTTAGAGCCTTTTTGAAATCTGACACGGTGGCTGGATTAACAAGAAGATAAGCTTTATTTTGATGTGTGACACTTGTGATTTTATGAAAATATTAACATTAAATATTTATAATTCTGTAGTTGGAATTTGATGCTCTGCAATTTCATCGGATGTTGTCGAGGTTTGCCGCTAGCGCAACGCCTAGCCGTAACAGGTTTTAAGACAACCAGTTAACGTGTTTCGCCTCGAGGAGAACGGACAGCAGTCTACGTCATGGAGAGGCTTTGTACCGGCAAGGGGAGACTGTTCCCCAATTTGTACCGGCAAGGGGAGACTGTTCCCCACTGCTCGCTGGCGGCAGCGAGCAGTGAGCTTGAGTGTGCAGCTTACATCTACTTAGGCACTACTGCACTAGACGCCTCACATGCACCCTGCCGTTGCCTGCCGACACACACACACACACACACACACACACACACACACACACACACACACACACACACACACACACACACACACACACACACACACACACACACACACACACACACACACACACACGGTTGATATTGATTAGCATGCGTTTCATCAGAGGGACATCACAGTAGTCGGCGAGATAGATGCCTGGTGTCACGGCAACACATCAAACCCACCCCACCTCCCCCAATGGTCTGAAGGTTGTTTAAAGATACTGCTGCTGCTGGCAGTCTGATACCGCAGCCCAACTAGCACCCTATTCCTTATATAGCGTCCATAGGGCTCTGGTACAAAGTAGTGAATTATGTAGGGAATAGGGTGCCAGTTGTGAAGCTGCCTGTCTCGGTGCTGAGGTGGAGGTAGGTGACACATTACCTGTCATACGGCAAGTGCTGACAAGGAGAATGACGTTCACACAGGAAAATTTACAGACTGACCCTCACCTCTCCTCCTCTTCGCTTCTCCTCTCCATTCGTCCTCTCTTCATCATCTCCTCTTGTCCTCACCCCCTCTCCTCTTCATTTCTCCTCTCTTCTCGTCTCGTTTCCTCTCCTCTCTTCTCCTCTCCATTCCTCCTCTCTTCTCTTCTCATCTCGTTTCCTCTCCTCTCTTCTCCATTCCTCCTCTCTTCATCTCCTCCTCTCCTTCTATTCTCCGCCCCTTGACCCCCCTGTCGACGACTCTGTAATTATGGTGTCTGTCTGTTTTGTTGGTAGTGTCAACAGCAATAGGGCTGTCTAGAGGAATACTGCTGTGACACGGGAAAGTCTGATAATAATTACGTGAAAGAAGTTAGAAGACATGTTTTTCATTTTACTGTGGACATTATGAAAGGGCATGAATGGGAAAAACAACATGACTTTCAAATGCTTCCTATGACAACACTCAGTTAAAAAACTTTGGCTCTGATCTTTGGCTCTGATCTTTGGCTCTGATCTTTTTCCTTAATCTGTGTGTGAATCTTAAACTGAGCACAGTTTAGTTTGAATCATCTTTATGGATTCCTTATTGTTCTGAAAGGGCATGAATGAATTGTTCTGCGGTTTATTAACCCACGTTCCACTCTCTCTCTCTCTCTGTCTCTCTCTCTGTCTCTCTCTCTCTCTCTCTCTCTCTCTCTCTCTCTCTCTCTCTCTCTCTCTCTCTGTCACTCTCTCTCTCTCTCTCTCTGTCACTCTCTCTCTCTGTCTCTCTCTCTCTGTCACTCTCTCTCTGTCAATCTCTCTGTTCTCACTCTCTCTCTGTCTCCCTCTCTCTCTGTCACTCTCTCCCTCTCTGTCTCTCCCTTTCTAGTTCTCTCTCCCTCTCCCTCTCTGTCTCTCCCTCTCTAGTTCTCTCTCCCTCTCCCTCTCCCTCTCCCTCTCTGTCTCTCCCTCTCTAGTTCTCTCTCTCTCTCTCTAGTTCTCTCTCCCTCTCCCTCTCCCTCTCTGTCTCTCCCTCTCTAGTTATCTCTCTCTCTCTCTAGTTCTCTCTCTCACGTTCTCTTTCTTTCTTTAATCTCATCTTTCTCTAGCTGAATCCAAAGAAAAACATCTGTTATTATTGATTGCCATCAGTGCCCCTGTGTGACACCGGCTGGCTGTATTCCCTATGGGCCCTGGACAAAAAGTATTAAAAAGGGAACATGGTGTCATTTGGGATGCTAACCAACTCTAGCGGGAGAAGAAAGACATTTGGGATGCTACCCTGCTCTAGCGACAGAAGAAAGACATTTGGGATGCTGCCCAGCTCTAGCGGGAGAAGAAAGACATTTGGGATGCTACCCAGCTCTAGCGACAGAAGAAAGACATTTGGGATGCTACCCAGCTCTAGCGGGAGAAGAAAGACATTTGGGATGCTACCCAGCTCTAGCGGGAGAAGAAAGACATTTGGGATGCTACCCAGCTCTAGCGGGAGAAGAAAAACATTTGGGATGCTACCCAGCTCTAGCGGGAGAAGAAAGACATTTGGGATGCTACCCAGCTCTAGCGGGAGAAGAAAGACATTTGGGATGCTAACCAGCTCTAGCGGGAGAAGAAAAACATTTGGGATGCTACCCAGCTCTAGCGGGAGAAGAAAGACATTTGGGATGCTACTCAGCTCTAGCGGGAGAAGAAAGACATTTGGGATGCTACTCAGCTCTAGCGACAGAAGAAAGACATTTGGGATGCTACTCAGCTCTAGCGGGAGAAGAAAGACATTTGGGATGCTAACCAGCTTTAGCGACAGAAGAAAGACATTTGGGATGCTACTCAGCTCTAGCGACAGAAGAAAGACATTTGGGATGCTACCCAGCTCTAGCGGGAGAAGAAAGACATTTGGGATGCTAACCAGCTTTAGCGACAGAAGAAAGACATTTGAGATGCTACCCAGCTCTAGCGGGAGAAGAAAGACATTTGGGATGCTACCCAGCTCTAGCGGGAGAAGAAAGACATTTGGAATGCTACCCTGCTCTAGCGGGAGAAGAAAGACATTTGGGATGCTACCCAGCTCTAGCGGGAGAAGAAAAACATTTGGGATGCTACCCAGCTCTAGCGGGAGAAGAAAGACATTTGGGATGCTACCCAGCTCTAGCGGGAGAAGAAAGACATTTGGGATGCTAACCAGCTTTAGCGACAGAAGAAAGACATTTGAGATGCTACCCAGCTCTAGCGGGAGAAGAAAGACATTTGGGATGCTACCCAGCTCTAGCGGGAGAAGAAAGACATTTGGAATGCTACCCTGCTCTAGCGACAGAAGAAAGACATTTGGAATGAAGTGTAATTAATACCATAATGAGCTGATATGTGAGAGACTCTGCTGGATTAGACCCACCTGTTGTATAAACTGGATTAGACCCTCCTGTTGTATAAACTGCAGAGATACACTGCTGGATTAGACCCACTTGTTGTATAAACTGCAGAGAGACACTACTGGATTAGACCCACCTATTGTATAAACTGCAGAGAGACACTACTGGATTAGACCCACCTGTTGTAGAAACTGGATTCGACCCACCTGTTGTATGAACTGGATTAGACCCACCTGTTGTATGAACTGGATTAGACCCACCTGTTGTATAAACTGCAGAGAGAGACTGCTGGGGAAACAATTGGGTCATCTGCTGTCTGCATGAACATGTGTCTTTTTCTAATGCGTGGTGAAATACTGGCTTACACTTCAGATGATGACTCATACTGAATTTAATTCCCCTGCTCTATCTATCGATTTATTCAGTCAGACTGCCATCTTAGAAGTCATTTCTCCTTATCCATTCAGTCAGACTGCCATCCTAGAAGATCTTTCTCCTGATCCATTCAGTCAGACTGCCATCTTAGAAGTAATTTCTCCTTATCCATTCAGTCAGACTGCCATCCTAGAAGTCCTTTCTCCTGATCCATTCAGTCAGACTGCCATCCTAGAAGTCCTTTCTCCTGATCCATTCAGTCAGACTGCCATCCTAGAAGATCTTTCTCCTGATCCATTCAGTCAGACTGCCATCCTAGAAGTCCTTTCTCCTGATCCATTCAGTTAAACTGCCATCCTAGAAGAGCTTTCTCCTGATCCATTCAGTCAGACTGCCATCCTAGAAGATCTTTCTCCTGATCCATTCAGTCAGACTGCCATCCTAGAAGTCCTTTCTCCTGATCCATTCAGTCAGACTGCCATCTTAGAAGTCCTTTCTCCTGATCCATTCAGTCAGACTGCCATCCTAGAAGTCCTTTCTCCTGATCCATTCAGTCAGACTGCCATCCTAGAAGTCCTTTCTCCTGATGTCAAAGTGAGTGATTGGATCGTCTCTAACCAATCAGATTATATAAAAGCCAGCAGTATTTTTGAAATTCCGCTTTACCCACATGTGTTCATGCTCTGTTCTGCTCATCATTTATTGGGACCAATCAGAACAGTTTGAATGTGTTTTTGCAGTAGAGATGTCGTCGGGGAGAAGATTAAATCCAGACTCATCGCAGAGAAGAAACCTTAGTGGGCGTGGCATTTGGCAGGGGCTTAGTGGATGGGTAGCCGGGTTAACCTCATTTATAAGCAGTACATTAGCATTTTCGTATGTCAGTAAGTATTTCATGAACGCATATGTCAACATCTGCAAGTTGATATTTGTGTTATGTTTTGCGATAGTTGACGTAAGCATGTGCAGTATGTGACCAATTATCAAAGAGAGATTAGCACTGGTCAAAAGATTATGTACACCGAGGGTTCTAAAACTCCTCCCTCTGCTGGGGCACATTGTGTTCCCTTCTATTTGGTTTTAGAAGAGGGAAATTGCTGCTCTAAAATTATTATCAGAGGCAGCAGCTTTTTTGTATATACTGTATCAATAAAACGAAAGCTGTTTGTGATTGAATAAATTAGTGGCATGGATTCATACTGTGATAAATAGTAAACAACCAACAGCACATTTGTAAAGTATTCAGACCCCTTAACATTTTCCCACATTTTGTTACGTTACAGCCTTATTCTAAAATGGATTACAAATATATATTTATACTAATCAATCTACACACAATACCCCCTAATGACAAAGCAACAAGAGTTTTTAGAAATGTTTGCAAATAATTAAAAAAAAACAGGAAATATGAATTTTAAAAAGTATTCAGACCACTTGCTATGAGACACGAAATTGAGCTCAGGTGCATCCTGTTTCAATAGAACATCCTTGAGATGTTTCTACAACTTGATTGCAGTCCACCTGTGGTATATTTAAATGATCGGACATGATTTGGAAAGGCACACACCATGTCTTCCGGTCCCACAAATGCAGTGTTTGGTTTTCGGCAGGCATATGTCGTCCAAAAAGTTATATTTTTAACTCATCTGTCCATAGAACATTCGTCCAGGAGTCATGATGATCATCCAGGTGTTTCCAGGTGCTTTCTGGAAAACTTGAGTCAACTTTTTGGATGAGATGAGACCCGAAATGTCTGGTGAAAACCACACACTGCATTCCACAGTAAGAAACTCATACCAACGGTCAAGCATGGTGGTGGTTTGGGAATGCTTTGCTGCCTCAGGACCGGTATGACTTTCCTTAATAGAAGGAACCATGAATTCTGCTCTGTACAGTGCCTTGCAAAAGTATTCATCCCACTTGGCATTTTTCCTATTTTGTTGCATTACAACCTGTAATTTAAATGGATATTTTGGGGGATTTCATGTAATGGACATACACAAAATATTTCAAATTGGTGAAGTGAAATGAAAGAAACAACATGTTAAAACAAAACAAACAAAGAAATTAAAAACAGAAAAGTGGTGTGTGCATAAGTATTCACCCCCTTTGCTATGAAGTCCCTAAATAAGATCTGGTGCAACCAATTACCTTCAGAAGTCACATAATTTGGGAAACTGTTCAGAATTGAAGGAGTGATGGATGGCGCTAAATACAGGGAAATTCTTGAGGGAAACCTGTTTCAGTCTTCCAGAGATTTGAGACTGGGACGGAGGTTCACCTTCCAGCAGGACACTGACCCTAAGCATACTGCTAAAGCAACACTTGAGTGGTTTAAGGGGAAACATTTAAATGTCTTGGAATGGCCTAGTCAAAGCCCAGACCTCAATCCAATCTGTGGTATGACTTAAAGATTGCTGTACACCTGCAGAACCCATCCAACTTGAAGGAGCTGGAGCAGTTTTGACTTGAAGAAAAAAATCCCAGTGGCTAGATGTGCCAAGTTTATAGAGGCATACCCCAAGAGACCTGCAGCTGTAATTGCTGCAAAAGGTGGGTCTACAAAATATAGACTGTGGGGGGGTGAATAGTTAAGCACGCTCAAGTTCTGTTTTTTGTATTATTTATTGTTTGTTTCACAATAAAATATATTTTGCATCTTCAAAGTGGGAGGCATGTTGTGTAAATCAAATGATACAAACCTAAAAAAATATATATATTTTAATTCCAGGTTGTAAGGCAACAAAATGGGAAAAATGCTTAAGAATACTTTCGTAAGCCACTGCATCTTTAAGGGCACAAGGCAAGACCCAGATGCAAACAGATGGTTTGAGTCTTTGATATTTCTTAAAATCCAAAAGGGTAGGCAAAAGAGGTCAAGAGAGGTCAAGGTAGGCAGATTGGTCAGGCAGGCAGGTATAGAGTCCAGAAACAGGCAAGGGTCAAGACCGGGGTCAAGACCGGGAGGACTAGCAAAAAGAGAATAGAAAACGCAGGCGCACGGGAAAAACACGCTGGTAGACTTGAGCATACAAGACGAACTGGTACAGAGAGACAGGAAACACAGAGATAAATACACCGGGGAAAATAAGCGACACCTGGAGGGGGTGAACTCAATCACAAGGACAGTAAACAGAGAATTCTACAGGAGAACGTCAGGCCATCAGTCTGTGAGCTGAAGCTGAAGTGCAACTGGGTCATGCAGCAAGATCCAAAACACACAACCAAGTCTACATGAAAATGAATAAAAAGCTAAAGATTTTACATTTTGGAATGGCCTAGTCAAAGTCCTAATCCCAATTGAGACGGTGTGGCAGGAATCGAAATGAGCAGTTCTTACTTGAAAACCCACAAATGTCGATGAGTTACAGCAGTTCTGTATGCACGAGTGGGTCAAAATTCCTCCCCAGCGACGTGAGAGACTGATCAACAACTACAGGAAGTGTTTGGTTGCAGTCATAGCAGCTAAAGGTGGCACAACCAGTTATTGATTGTAAGGGAATTACTTTTACACACAGGGGAATTGGGAGTTTCATAACGTTGTTAATTAAATAAATAAAATAAGCATATATATGTTTTGTTATTTGTAAACTCAGGTTCCCTTTATCTAATACTAACTTTTTGTTGAAGATCTGATAACATTCAGTATTAAAAACATTCAAAAAGGGAACAAATACTTTTTCACGTCTCTGTATTTTATTAACCAGGAAGCTCATTCACATCTGTTCCAATACTATCAGAGAAAGGAGATGGCAGACTAGTGAAGACACTGAAGTAAAACAAATATATTTCCCTGCATTACACCGGAGAAGGAAGAAGAAGAAGAAGAAGAAGAAGAAGAAGAAGAAGAAGAAGAAGAAGCAGAAGAAGAAGAAGAAGAAGAAGAAGAAGAAGAAGAAGCAGAAGAAGAAGAAGAAGAAGAAGAAGAAGAAGAAGAAGCAGAAGAAGAAGAAGAAGAAGAAGCAGAAGAAGAAGAAGAAGAAGAAGAAGAAGCAGAAGAAGAAGAAGAAGAAGAAGAAGAAGAAGAAGAAGAAGAAGAAGGAAGCATTTGGAAGCCCTCCACTCCCTTTTCCTTTGTCCAATAAAAATTCTTAATGATTTGCACCATTTGCTGTTTTGATTGAGATCGGTTTCAAATTCGACAAGTTTGTTGACCTGAGTCATGTTTTATTTTTCAGACATGAATGTACATTAATGTACATATTTCATATAGATTAACAGGGTAGTATCCTTTTCACTGAACGTTTTAAACGCCCCAAGGATAGAGTCATACAAACAGGTGAATCCACGTTCAACTCTTAAAAACTCCAATCAACCCAACTATGATTATAGATCTGTTGGCCCAATACTCAGTCTGAAAGCTGTCCTCCAGAGATACAGTATTTCACTGTCGTAGAGCCAAACGTGTGACTGATTCAGGTCAAGGCATTTCAGATTGAAAAATAGGGGTCACGACCCGTCGACGTCTCACCGGACCACAACACACAAACAACCCATCACATAAATAACGCTGAGGTGACACGTACATTAGAGTACCGCTTAGCCCAAGGTTAGAGACCAGCATTGAGCATCCTCTGCCAGACATCCACTTAGCCCAAGGTTAGAGACCAGCCTTGAGCCTCCTCTGCCAGAAATCCACTTAGCCCAAAGTTAGAAACCAGCATTGAGCCACCTCTGCCAGACATCCACTTAGCCCAAAGTTAGAGACCAGCATTGAGCCACCTCTGCCAGACATCCACTTAGCCCAAGGTTAGAGACCAGCCTTGAGCCTCCTCTGCCAGCCATCCACTGGGCCCAAGGTTAGAGGCCAGCCTTGAGCCTCCTCTGCCAGCCATCCACTTAGCCCAAGGTTAGAGATCAGCCTTGAGCCTCCTCTGCCAGACATCCACTTAGCCCAAGGTTAGAGACCAACCTTGAACCTCCTCTACCAGCCATCCACTGGGCCCAAGATTAGAGACCAGCCTTGAGCCTCCTCTACCTGCCATCCACTTAGCCCAAGGTTAGAGACCAGCCTTGAGCCTCCTCTGCCAGCCATCCACTTAGCCCAAGGTTAGAGACCAGCCTTGAGCTTCCTCTACCAGCCATCCGCTTAGCCCAAGGTTAGAGAAAAGCCTTGAGCCTCCTCTACCAGCCATCCGCTTAGCCCAAGGTTAGAGACCAGCCTTGACCCTCCTCTGCCAGCCATCCGCTTAGCCCAAGGTTAGAGACCAACCTTGAGCCTCCTCTGCCAGCCATCCACTTAGCCCAAGGTTAGATACCAGCCTTGAGCCTCCTCTGCCAGCCATCCACTGGGCCAAGGTTAGGGACCAGCATTGAGCCTCCTCTACCAGCCATCCACTTAGCCCAAGGTTAGAGGCCAGCCTTGAGCCTCCTCTACCAGCCATCCACTTAGCCCAAGGTTAGAGACCAGCCTTGAGCCTCCTCTGCCAGCCATCCACTGGGCCCAAGGTTAGAGACCAGCCTTGAGCCTCCTCTGCCAGCCATCCACTAACACAGGTTGCTTCCCAAATGGCACTCTGTTCCCTATATAGTGCACTACTGTTGACCAGGGCCCAATGGGAATAGACTGCTATTTGGGATGCAACAACTGTTCCGTTGAGGGGCATGATTAATAAAAACACATTGCTTTCTAATTGTATTTATTCACACACCTCTGCAACGGTGAATGATTCAACTGTAGCTGTATCTGCTGCTACTCCGTTGATCATATATTCTGAAGTCACCTTGCATATCTCAACTAACATCAAATCAAATTTTTATTTGTCACATACACATGGTTAACAGTTGTTAATGCGAGTGTAGCAAAATGCTTGTGCTTCTAGTTCCGACAATGCAGTAATATCTAACAAGTAATCTTACAATTCCCCAACAACTGCTTAATACACACACAATCTAAAGAGGTGAATGAGAATATGTACATATAAGTATATGGATAAGCAATGGACCGAGCGGCACAGGCAAGGTGCATTAGATAGTGTAAAATACAGTATATACTTGTGATATGAGTAATGTAAGATAAATAAACATTATTAAAGTGGCATTTCTTAAAGTGGCATTGTTTAAAGTGACTAGTGATCCATTTATTAAAGTGGCCAGTGATTGGGTCTCAATGTAGGCAGAAGCTTCTCTGCTGTTTAACAGTCTGATGGCCTTGAGATAGAAGACGTTTTTCAGTCTCTCGGTCCCAGCTTTGATGCACTTGCTTTCTGGATGGTGTGACCAGGCAGTGGTTCGGGTGGTTGTTGTCCTTGATGATCTTTTTGGCCTTCCTGTGACATCAGGTGCTGCAGGTGTCCTGGAGGGCAGGTAGTTTGCCCCAGAGGATGCGTTGTGCAGACCTCACTACCCTCTGGAGAGCCTTGCGGCTTTACGGCGGTGCAGTTGCCGTACCAGGCTGTGATACAGCCCGACAGGATGCTATTGATTGTGCATCTATAAAAGTTTGTCGGGGTTTTGGGTGACAAGCCAAATTTCTTCAGCTTCCTGTTCCTTGATAGCCGTCTTGGCGTCTGCTTGAAGGGGAATGTACACAGCTGTGACTATAACTGACGAGAATTCTCTAGGTAGGTAAAATGGCTGGCATTTGATTGCAAGGAATTCTAGATCGGGTGAGCAGAAGGACTTGAGTTCCTGCTTGTATGTTGTTATGATTACTTCATGAGTTGTTAATCATGAAGCATACACCCCCGCCCTTCCTCTTCCCAGAGAGGTGTTTATCTCTGTCAGCACGATGCATGGAGAAGCCTGGTGGCTGAACCATTTCCGACAACATATCCCGAGAGCGCCATGTTTCCGTAAAAGAGATGTATCTCTGGAAGGCAACCCTTGCTCAAATTTCCTCTAACTTGTTGTCAAGAGACAGGACATTGACAAGTTGTATACACAGGAGCGGTGAGCGATGTGCACGTCTACGGAGCCTGACCAGGAGGCCGCTCCGTCTGCCCCTTCTGCAACGCCGTTGTTTTGGGTCAGTTACTGGGATTAGATCCATTGTCCTGGGTGGTGGTCAGAACAGAGGATCCGCTTCGGGAAAATCGTACAGGAACTGACCCTGTATATAGTATGTTTACCCCTATACATATCTACCTCCATCACTCCAGTATCCCTGTACATTGTTAATATGGTACTGACCCTGTGTATAGTCACCTTCCCCCTATACATATCTACCTCAATCACTCCAGTATCCCTGTACATTGTTAATATGGTACTGACCCTGTATATAGTCTCCTTCCCCCTATACATATCTACCTCCATCACTCCAGTATCCCTGTACATTGTTAATATGGTACTGACCCTGTATATAGTCACCTTAAACCTCTACATATCTACCTCCATCACTCCAGTATCCCTGTCACCTTACCCCTCTACATATCTACCTCCATCACTCCAGTATCCCTGTCTCCTTACCCCTCTACATATCTACCTCCATCACTCCAGTATCCCTGTACATTGTTAATATGGTACTGACCCTGTATATAGTCACCTTCCCCCTATACATATCTACCTCCATCACTCCAGTATCCCTGTACATTGTTAATATGGTACTGAACTGACCCTTTATATAGTCACCTTACACCTCTACATATCTACCTCCATCACTCCAGTATCCCTGTACATTGTTAATATGGTACTGACCCTGTATATAGTCTCCTTCCCCCTATACATATCTACCTCCATCACTCCAGTATCCCTGTACATTGTTAATATGGTACTGACCCTGTATATAGCCTCCTTCCCCCTATACATATCTACCTCCATCACTCCAGTATCCCTGTACATTGTTAATATGGTACTGACCCTGTATATAGTCTCCTTCCCCCTATACATATCTACCTCCATCACTCCAGTATCCCTGTACATTGTTAATATGGTACTGACCCTGTATATAGTCACCTTAAACCTCTACATATCTACCTCCATCACTCCAGTATCCCTGTCACCTTAGCCCTCTACATATCTACCTCCATCACTCCAGTATCCCTGTCTCCTTCCCCCTATACATATCTACCTCCATCACTCCAGTATCCCTGTACATTGTTAATATGGTACTGAACTGACCCTGTATATAGTATGGCATTGAACTGACCATCTATAAAGCACCGTACATTCTTGTGTGTTTTTGTTCTACCTTGTTATTTTTAGTGCTACATTGATATTGATTAATACATTGTTGGATATGGAGTTGGCAAGAAAGGCATTTCACTGTACCTGTGCACTTGACATTAATACTTCAAACTTGAAACAGCCTTGGCTTGCAGACTTAATACATACTCAAAGGAAATGTTTAGTCTGGACATTACTAGACATTAAATCATATTTATTTTGCTATTTCAGACTACTGGACACAATGTTATGTTGCTATTAGAGACTACTAGACATTAAATCATATTTATTTTGCTATTTCAGACTACTGGACACAATGTTATGTTGCTATTAGAGACTACTAGACATAATGTTATGTTGCTATTAGAGACTACTAGACATCATGTTATTTTCGTGTAAGAGACTACTAGACATAATGTTATTTTGCTATTAGAGACTACTAGACATAATGTTATGTTGTTATTACAGACTACTAGACATAATGTTATGTTGTTATTAGAGACTACTAGACATCATGTTATTTTCGTGTAAGAGACTACTAGACATAATGTTATTTTGCTATTAGAGACTACTGGATATAATGTTATTTTCGAATAAGAGACCACTGGACATAATGTTATTTTCATGTAAGAGACTACTAGACATAATGTTATGTTGCTATTAGAGAAGACCCTGCTGCCTGCCCTGGTTCTGGTTAACTCCCTCTAAGACCCTGCTGCCTGCCCTGGTTCTGATTAACTCCCTGTAAGACCCTGCTGCCTGCCCTGGTTCTGATTAACTCCCTCTAAGACCCTGCTGCCTGCCCTGGTTCTAGCTAACTCCCTCTAAGACCCTGCCGCCTGCCCTGGTTCTGGTTAAGACCCTGCCGCCAGCCCTGGTTCTGGTTAAGACCCTGCCGCCTGCCCTGGTTCTGATTAACTCCCTGTAAGACCCTGCTGCCTGCCCTGGTTCTGATTAACTCCCTCTAAGACCCTGCTGCCTGCCCTGGTTCTGATGATTAACTCCCTCTAAGACCCTGCTGCCTGCCCTGGTTCTGATTAACTCACTGTAAGACCCTGCTGCCTGCCCTGGTTCTGATTAACTCCCTCTAAGACCCTGCTGCCTGCCCTGGTTCTAGCTAACTCCCTCTAAGACCCTGCCGCCTGCCCTGGTTCTGGTTAAGACCCTGCCGCCAGCCCTGGTTCTGGTTAAGACCCTGCCGCCTGCCCTGGTTCTGATTAACTCCCTGTAAGACCCTGCTGCCTGCCCTGGTTCTGATTAACTCCCTCTAAGACCCTGCTGCCTGCCCTGGTTCTGATTAACTCCCTCTAAGACCCTGCTGCCTGCCCTGGTTCTGATTAACTCCCTCTAAGACCCTGCTGCCTGCCCTGGTTCTGATTAACTCCCTCTAAGACCATGCTGCCTGCCCTGGTTCTGATTAACTCCCTCTAAGACCCTGCTGCCTGCCCTGGTTCTGATTAACTCCCTCTAAGACCCTGCTGCCTGCCCTGGTTCTGATTAACTCCCTCTAAGACCCTGCTGCCTGCCCTGGTTCTGATTAACTCCCTCTAAGACCCCGCTGCCTACCCTGGTTCTGGCTAACTCCCTCTAAGACCCTGCTGCCTGCCCTCGTTCTGGCTAACTCCCTCTAAGACCCTGCTGCCTGCCCTGGTTCTGGCTAACTCCCTCTAAGACCCTGCTGCCTGCCCTGGTTCTGGCTAACTCCCTCTAAGACCCTGCTGCCTGCCCTGGTTCTGGCTTTCTCCCTCTAAGACCCTGCTGCCTGCCCTGGTTCTGATTAAGTCCCTGTAAGACCCTGCTGCCTGCCCTGGTTCTGAATAACTCCCTCTAAGGCCCTGCTGCCTGCCCTGGTTCTGATTAACTCCCTCTAAGACCCTGCTGCCTGCCCTGGCTTGCAACTCTGCACCTGAAGATTAAATAAATGACCACATCTGTTAAGCCTCCTCAGCAGTTAGTCATATTGGAACAGACTATGTCCCAAATTATTTCCTATTCCCTATATAGTGCACGATGGGCCCTGTTCAAAATCATAGCTCACTATCTAGGGAACGGAGTGTTATTTGTTATCTACACTGGGCACTCCCCTTAATGAGGAACAAGACCCCGTTTTAAGCTCGGCAGACTACGCCAAGTGATTTTAAGCAGGGAGTTTATGCCAACTCTTTCTGACACGGCCATCTTTTCTTATAGTCTACGAGATTTTCTGCCCAGTCCATTGATGATGATGTACTGTATTAGGATCCTGTCCATTGTAGTGTTGAGCCTCTAGTTAATGTTTTTTCTGTGGCCATAAATACTTATGATACCGTTGGTTCCAATACTTTTGAGGCCAGATTTCTTCTTACTGGTCTGAAAAGATGGAACAAGCGAAAAAACTTATTGGGAAGACAATAAGAAAGTATTCTAATCTAACTTGTTGATTTAGCCAGTGATTTATTATAGTCAGCATCATCATTGGACTCTGTTTCACAATCACCAACCTCGTCTGTGACAATAAACGTTTTGTCTGTCATGAGGTAATGTTTTGTGGAGGGCCACATGTTAACAACACCAGGAGGATAGACAGATCACAGGAAGAGAGGAGTTGGAAACAGATTAGTCTTGATAGCGTAAACATAGCCGATAGCAGCTCAATATCAACATCTGGACAAAGAGAGAAGCGATGATGGAACATTGGAATACAGGGTCTTAAACAGACGATGCCTATGGGACTGTGTTCTATGAAAGAGAGCTGGGATGGAGGGATAGAGAGATTTTCAATGTCAGCTTTACAGCCCTTTTCACTGAGAGGCTTATTCTCTCTCTCTCTCTCTCTCTCTCTCTCTCTCTCTCTCTCTGTCTCTGTCTCTCTCTCTGTCTCTGTCTCTCTCTGTCTCTCTCTCTCTCCCTCACACTCTCTCTCTCTCTCTCTCTGTCTCTGTCTCTGTCTCTTTCTCCCTCTCTACTTCAACTGTCTCTACTTCAACTGTCTCTACTTCAACTGTCTCTACTTCAACTGTCTCTACTGCAACTGTCTCTACTTCAACTGTCTATACTTCAACTGTCTCTACTTCAACTGTCTCCACTTCAACTGTCTCTACTTCAACTGTCTCTACTTCAACTGTCTCTACTTCAACTGTCATTACTTCAACTGTCTATACTTCAACTGTCTCTACTTCAACTGTCTCTACTGCAACTGTCTCTACTTCAACTGTCTCTACTTCAACTGTCTCTACTTCAACTGTCTCTACTGCAACTGTCTCTACTTCAACTGTCTATACTTCAACTGTCTCTACTTCAACTGTCTCCACTTCAACTGTCTCTACTTCAACTGTCTCTACTTCAACTGTCTCTACTTCAACTGTCTCTACTTCAACTGTCATTACTTCAACTGTCTCTACTTCAACTGTCTCTACTTCAACTGTCTCTACTGCAACTGTCTCTACTTCAACTGTCTCTACTTCAACTGTCTCTACTTCAACTGTCATTACTTCAACTGTCTCTACTTTAACTGTCTCTACTTTAACTGTCTCTACTTTAACTGTCATTACAACTGTCTCTACTTCAACTGTCATTACTTCAACTGTCATTACTTCAACTGTCTCTACTTCAACTGTCATTACTTCAACTGTCTTGACTGCATGGTCAGCCAATACAATCATACGGACTACAACACCTGAAAGAGGACTTTGAAATGTGTGCTCCTGCGGGTTGGAAAATAAACTAGAAAACAAACTAGAACACCACATAGAAATAATAAACTAGAATACCCCCAGTCATGCCCTGACCTACTACACTATAGAGAAACAAGGGCTCTCTATGGTCAGGGCGTGACATTCTTCCCCTGAACAAGGCAGTTAACCGACTGTTCCCAGGCCGTCATTGTAAATAAGAATGTGTTCTTACCTGACTTGACTAGTTAAATAATAAAATCTAAATATAGGACACATCATGAGAGACAGCACTACATAAAGAGATACCTAACAAAACACCATACTGCAGCAAGGCAGCAACACATGACAACACAGCATGGTAACACACAACAACACAGCATGACAACACATTATGACAACACAGCATGACAACACAGCATGGTAACAACATGGTAGCATGACAACAACATGGTAGCAACACAACATGGTAGCATGACAACAACATGGTAGCAACACAACATGGTAGCATGACAACAACATGGTAGCAACACAACATGGTAGCATGACAACAACATGGTAGCAACACAACATGGTAGCATGACAACAACATGGTAGCAACACAACATGGTAGCATGACAACAACATGGTAACAACACAACATGGTAGCATGACAACAACATGGTAGCATGACAACAACATGGTAGCATGACAACAACATGGTAGCAACACAACATGGTAGCATGACAACAACATGGTAACAACACAACATGGTAGCATGACAACAACATGGTAGCATGACAACAACATGGTAGCAACACAACAAGGTTAGCGTTACAAACATTATTGGTGGCAGTCACATACATTAGTGACAGAAGATGTCTTCACTAGCATATGTCTAACAGTGGGTGGAGGTGAACTGTGTACAATCCCTCCTCTTCAAATCAAATCAAATGTATTTATGTAGCCCTTCGTACATCAGCTGATATCTCCAAGTGCTGTACAGAAACCCAGCCTAAAACCCCCAAACAGCAAGCAATGCAGGCGTTGCCTAAATGATCCGTGTGTGTACGTGTGAATATTGGATGGATGGTCCCGCTAACATAAATATATCAACCTACATGACCCCTCAATCAGTAGACACCAATAGGACCGTGACCTTTATACACAGAGCTGCAGCTCTGACTAAAAAATACCCCGCAAGACCTTCAAAAGCCACATCAGAGTGATCGATGACCCAACAGTAGAAAACAGTGTTTAATACCGTAGAAACTGGCGCCTTCGTTATCTTGCCCCCCCCCCCCCCCACCCCCCCCGTGTTGGTCATTTCATACAGTATTTGTGATGAATTGTTCTGTTTCAGTGATTATGTTTTTTTTGTTTTTGTTGTTGCTTACTTTAGATGACCAAAACACGTTGGGCAAAATGCGTCCAGTTTGATTTAGGAAGTTGTTCTTCTCCTTACGTTTCCTCGGAATTCAGAATACGGAGAAACAATTTGGAACCTTCCATGTTCCAGCAGGATTCTGGAAAGATAAATAAAGATATTGAAACCCAGATGTCACCCCTCTGAGTGGAGGGAGGAAGGCGTGATCGGAATGAATTGTGGACAGACAAATGAAATGGGCATCCAAAATGGAGAGGGCTGTGATTGGATGACAGATTAGATAAAGCCGGCCAGGGTTTCCTCTGCTCTGATTGATGACAGAAATTCTGTGTCATGCATTTGGGATTGCCCCTCTCTCTCTCTCTCTCTCCTCTGTCATATCTCTCCCTCTTTCTTCATCTCTCTCTCTCTCTCTCTCTCTCTCTCCCTCTTTCTTCATGTCTCTCTCTCTCTCTCTCTCTCTCTCCCTCTTTCTTCATGACTCTCTCTCTCTCTCTCTCCCTCTTTCTTCATGTCTCTCCTTCTCTCTCTCTCTCTCTCTCTCTCTCTCCATATCTCCCCCTTATCTCTCTCTCTCTCTCTCACTCTCTCCATACCGCCCTCTTTCTCCATATCTCTCCGCCCTCTACCTTTCTTGCACTCTCTCTCTCTCTCTCTCCACATCACCCCACCCCCCCTCTCTCTCTCCACATCACCCCCACCCCCTCTTTCTCTCTCTCTCTCTCCACATCACCCCCACCTCTCTCTCTCTCTCTCTCTCTCCATACCCCCCTCTTTCTCCATATCTCTCCGCACTCTACCTTTCTTGCACTCTCTCTCTCCATATCACCCCCACCCCCTCTCTCTCTATCTCCACATCACCCCCACCCCCCACCCCTCTCTCTCTCTCCATATCACCCCCACCCCTCTCACTCTCTCCATATCACCCCACCCCTCTCTCTCTCTCTCCATATCACCCCCACCCCTCTCACTTTCTCCATATCACCCCCACCCCTCTCTCTCTCTCTCCATATCACCCCACCCCTCTCACGTTCTCCATATCACCCCACCCCTCTCTCTCTCTCTCCATATCACCCCCACCCCTCTCACTTTCTCCATATCACCCCACCCCTCTCTCTCTCTCTCCATATCACCCCCACCCCTCTCTCTCTCTCTCTCTCTCTCCATATCACCCCCACCCCTCTCTCTCTCTCTCCATATCACCCCCACCCCTCTCTCTCTCTCTCCATATCACCCCCACCCCTCTCTCTCTCTCAACCTCTACTGCGGTGTCCAACCTGACACATGGGACTGGTCTCCCTCTCTGCCTCTTTTTCTAATGTCACACTCAATATATCCATTTCTGCAACCAACTTCAAAGTACACAATAACCAGATATGTTGGTGATTGGAATCATATGAATACATTAGTCTAGTAGTAGAACACATTAGTCTTGTAGAACACATTAGTCTAGTAGAATACATTAGTCTAGTAGAATACATTAGTCTAGTAGAACACATTAGTCTAATAGAACGCATTAGTCTAGTAGAACACATTAGTCTAGTAGATTGCATTAGTCTAGTAGAATACATTAGTCTAGTAGATTGCATTAGTCTAGTAGAATACATTAGTCCAGTAGAATACATTAGTCTTGTAAAACACATTAGTCTAGTAGATTGCATTAGTCTAGTAGAATACATTAGTCCAGTAGAATACATTAGTCTAGTAGAACACATTAGTCTAGTAGAACACATTAGTCTAATAGAACACATCAGTCTAGTAGAATACATTAGTCTAGTAGAATACATTAGTCTAGTAGAATACATTAGTCTAGTAGAATACATTAGTCCAGTAGAACACATTAGTCTTGTAAAACACATTAGTCTAGTAGATTGCATTAGTCTAGTAGAATACATTAGTCTAGTAGAATACATTAGTCTAGTAGAATACATTAGTCCAGTAGAACACATTAGTCTTGTAAAACACATTAGTCTAGTGAAACACATTCGCCTAGTAGAACACATTAGTCTAGTAGAATACATTAGTCTAGTAGAATACATTAGTCTAGTAGAATACATTAGTCTAGTAGAATACATTAGTCTAGTTGAACACATTAGTCTAGTAGAATACATTAGTCTAGTAGAATACATTAGTCTAGTAGAATACATTAGTCATGTAGAATACATTAGTCTAATAGAACACATTAGTCTACACACTACACTACTCTATACAGCACCATACTACACTACACTACTCTATACAGCACCATACTACACTACACTACTCTATACAGCACCATACTACACTACACTACTCTATACAGCACCATACTACACTACACTACTCTATACAGCACCATACTACACTACACTACTCTATACAGCACCATACTACACTGCACTATACAGCACCATACTACACTACAATACTCTACTCTATACAGCACCATACTACACTACACTACTCTATACAGAGCCATACTACACTACACTACTCTATACAGCACCATACTACACTACACTACTCTACTCTATACAGCACCATACTACACTACACTACTCTATACAGAGCCATACTACACTACACTACTCTATACAGCACCATACTACACTACACTACTCTATACAGCACCATACTACACTACACTACTCTATACAGAGCCATACTACACTGCACTATACAGCACCATACTACACTACTCTACTCTATACAGCACCATACTACACTACACTACACTACTCTATACAGAGCCATACTACACTACTCTACTCTATACAGCACCATACTACACTACACTACTCTATACAGAGCCATACTACAATACTCTACTCTATACAGCACCATACTACACTACTCTACTCTATACAGCACCATACTACACTACACTACACTACTCTATACAGAGCCATACTACACTACTCTACTCTATACAGCACCATACTACACTACACTACACTACTCTATACAGAGCCATACTACACTACTCTACTCTATACAGCACCATACTACACTACACTACACTACTCTATACAGAGCCATACTACACTACTCTACTCTATACAGCACCATACTACACTACACTACACTACTCTATACAGAGCCATACTACACTACTCTACTCTATACAGCACCATACTACACTACACTACACTACTCTATACAGAGCCATACTACACTACTCTACTCTATACAGCACCATACTACACTACACTACACTACTCTATACAGCGCCATACTACTCTACACTAGTAGTATGCACTGTACTGTACCATACAATACAGACTTACACTATACTATACTGTACAAACATATACTATACTATACATTACAGACATCCACTTTACTACACTGCACCATACTACACTACATATACTACCCTATACTACACTACACTGTACTATACTATAGAGATGTACACTATATTATACTATACACTGCAGATGTACACTATACTACACTACACAACACTGCACCACAATATACTGTACTATACTACACTGCACTACACTACACATACTTACAGTACATCATACTATACTATACTGTACTATACTATGCAAACGTACACTATACTACACTATAAATCCTATCAAAATACCCCAACCTGATATATTTGTGTAATTGCGTTAGCTCATTCCTGAAGAAAAGATGAGAAGGGCCGGGAGAGAAATGGAGTGCCCTACAGACCTCCATTACAAAACACTAGAATCATCACAGTCATAATTGATGTCGTTAGGCCCAGACCAATCTGGGAGAAAGGTTCTAGTTCTCACAAATATGTTATATTGAAAGGTCAGTGTGGATAATTATTCAATAAATAACCTAAAAGAGAATAAAGTGAAAAACATTAACATTTCTAAAAAGGCAGACCATACCCAAAGACAATATCTGAACAGAATCTCTGAACAGAATCTCTGAACAGAATCTCTGAACAGAATCTCTGAACATAATATCGGAGCAGAATATCTGAACAGAATCTCTGAACAGAATCTCTAAACAGAATATCTGAACAGAATATCGGAGCAGAATATCTGAACAGAATCTCTGAACAGAATCTCTGAACAGAATCTCTGAACAGAATATCGGAGCAGAATATCTGAACAGAATCTCTGAACAGAATCTCTGAACAGAATCTCTGAACAGAATATCGGAGCAGAATATCTGAACAGAATCTCTGAACAGAATCTCTGAACAGAATATCTGAACAGAATATCGGAGTAGAATATCTGAACAGAATCTCTGAACAGAATCTCTGAACAGAATCTCTGAACAGAATATCTGAACAGAATATCGGAGTAGAATATCTGAACAGAATCTCTGAACAGAATCTCTGAACAGAATATCGGAGCAGAATATCTGAACAGAATCTCTGAACAGAATCTCTGAACAGAATACCTGAAAAGAATCTCTGAACAGAATATCTGAACAGAATCTCTGAACAGAATATCTTAACTGAATCTCTGAACAGAATATCGGAGCAGAATAACTGAACAGAATATCGGAGCAGAATCTCTGAACAGAATATCTGAACAGAATATCTGAACAGAATATCTGAACAGAATCTCTGAACAGAATATCGGAGCAGAATATCTGAACAGAATATCGGAGCAGAATCTCTGAACAGAATATCTGAACAGAATATCTGAACAGAATCTCTGAACAGAATATCGGAGCAGAATATCTGAACAGAATCTCTGAACAGAATATCGGAGCAGAATATCTGAACAGAATATCGGAGCAGAATATCTGAACAGAATCTCTGAACAGAATCTCTGAACAGAATATCGGAGCAGAATATCTGAACAGAATCTCTGAACAGAATCTCTGAACAGAATATCGGAGCAGAATATCTAAACAGAATCTCTGAACAGAATCTCTGAACAGAATATCGGAGCAGAATCTCTGAACAGAATATCTGAACAGAATCTCTGAACAGAATATCGGAGCAGAATCTCTGAACAGAATATCTGAACAGAATCTCTGAACAGAATCTCTAAACAGAATATCTAAACATAATCTCTGAACAGAATCTCTGAACAGAATCTCTGAACAGAATCTCTAAACAGAATATCTAAACAGAATATCTGAACAGAATCTCTGAACAGAATATCTAAACAGAATCTCTGAACAGAATCTCTGAACAGAATATCGGAGCAGAATATCTGAACAGAATATCTGAACAGAATCTGTAAACAGAATCTCTGAACAGAATCTCTGAACAGAATCTCTGAACAGAATATCGGAGCAGAATCTCTGAACAGAATATCTGAACAGAATCTCTGAACAGAATATCGGAGCAGAATATCTGAACAGAATATCTGAACAGAATCTCTAAACAGAATCTCTGAACAGAATCTCTGAACAGAATATCTGAACAGAATCTCTGAACAGAATATCTGAACAGAATATCTGAACAGAATTTCTGAGCAGAATCTCTGAACAGAATCTCTGAACAGAATATCTGAACAGAATATCCCCAAAATAAAATTTGAATACAATATATGCAAATGTAATTTATTCAAAGATGGTTAAAACCAAAATACATTGTTTTCTTTGTTGGTAAAGGCTGCAATAATGAAGACTGTTGCTTTCTAAATAACAGTAAGGAAACCCATACAGTACATTGGTGAACAAAACCCAAAACATATATTTTTGTGATAATCTCTATCTATGAATTTGCAGTGATTATCTCTCCCATGTCCCTATGTTCTGTCTGCTGTAGACATAGGCAAGGCAGACCCCGGAGGACTCAGAATAAACATCACATCCAATCATCCTGTGTGTGAGAAATGTCAAAGAAATACATTTATTTTTTATTTTTTTAAGTAAATGTCGTCCTTCTGCAACAAATGTTGTGGTCTGATATATCCATTGTTATGTATACTGCTCACAAGGCTCCTCATTAGTCTAGTAGGGCTTACATCATGTGTCAAACTCATTCCACGGAGGGAGGAGTGTCTGTGGGTTTTCGCCCCATCCTTGGACTTGACATAGGTCACTAATTAGTTAGAAACCCCACACGTGAATGTTTGCCACATAGGTCTTAAATTGAAAGGGAAAACCCAAAACCTGCAGACATTAGGCCCGCCATGGAATGAGTTTGACACCCCTGAGATAAAGCAATATACTGTAACATACCGTAGTGAATTCGTGGGTATCTGACGACCAGGACTTAAACCCAGGTCCAGCGACTGTCAAGCACCTTCAACCATTACGCCAAGATATCCCAACTCCTTGATGAGGTCGCTAGGTGCTGTGGATTTATTACTATTCACCGCTCTAATTGTGTTGGTAACCAGTTTTTTTAACAGCAATAATGTACCTCAGGGTTTTGTGGCGTATGGCCAATACACCACGGCTAAGGGCTGTATCCAGGCACTTTGTAATGATATCGTGTTTAACTATATTGTAGTTTTTTTACACAGTCTATTAGTTTTGTAGGTCTTCCGTTTACGTTTTCTGAATGTCCCCTTCCATTTTGTCCTTGGTTGAACCACCATTGATTTTAGTGGGCTTTTTTTTTTATTACAATGGATTAAAATATAATAATTATGTCTTTAGTACGGAGGTGATGAGATTGTGACCCCTTGGTCTCCCTAAAATATATTCAATTCATGCCTGCAATTGTCAGACCGAGACTAAACTGGAGGGTTGTGTTGAGAGAAAGAGAGACAGAGACAGAGAGAGAGATACAGAGAGAGAGAGAGAGAGAGAGAGAGAGAGAGAGAGAGAGAGAGCAGACAGACAGACAGACAGACAGACAGACAAAAACTTTGTTTATAATCAATCCTCAAGGTGTTTTTCAAATATCTATTCGATAATATATCCACCGGGACAATTGGTTTTTCAGTAGGACCGATTGGAATAATGGCTACCTCTGTATTTTACGCGATAATCACTCTGGGAGCATCAGTCTGGTGACCAGTTGCGCAATGTAGCCGCTTAAGGTTATTACGTCACAATGCTGTAGACACCTTGGGGAATACGGAGAAAAAGTAATCTGGTTGATAGCCCATTCACTGCTCAATAGAGACGCATTGGAACGCAGAGCTTTCAAAAGACGAGTCACTTCCGGATTGGATTTTTCTCAGGCTTTCGCCTGCAATATCAGTTCTGTTATACTCACAGACAATATTTTGTACAGTTTTGGAAACTTTAGAGTGTTTTCTATCCCAAGCTGTCAATTATATGCATATTCCAGCATCTTGTCCTGACAAAATATCCCGTTTACTACGGGAACGTTATTTTTCCAAAAATGAAAATACTGCTCCCTAGTCACAAAAGGTTTGAACTATTTGCACATCGTTACAACACTGTTTATAGACATAATATGACATTTGAAATTTTGTGAGTGTAATGTTTACTGTTCATTTTTGATTGTTTATTTCAATTTAGTTTATTATCTATTTCACTTGCTTTGGCAATGTAAACATGTGTTCCCATGCCAATAAAGCCCTTTGAATTGAATTGTGTGAGTGAGTGAGTGAGTGAGTGAGTGAGTGAGTGAGTGAGTGAAAAAGAGAAAAAGATAGAAAGAGAGTGAGAGAGAAAGAGAGTGAAAGAGAGCGAGCGAGAGGGTGAGAGCGAGAGAGAGAGAAAGAGAGAGAAAGAGAGAGAAAGAGAGCGAGCGAGAGGGTGAGAGAAAAAGAGAAAAAGAGAGAAAGAGAGAGAGAGAAAGAGAGCGAAAGAGAGTGAGAGAGAGAGAGGAAGACAGAGAAAGAGAGAGAAAGAGAGCGAGCGAGAGGGTGAGAGCGAGAGTTGACATATTATAATAATGTAGAATATCCCTAAAGGATGCTGACTTTAACTTTTCATGGAGTACTTAATGATTATCCAGGTTTTTTAAAACTTTGTTTTCTCCCATTATGATGATCTACACCCTATCCCCTACATAGTGCACTACTTTTAACCAGAGCCTTATGTGCACTAAATAGGTAATAGGATGTCATTTGGGATGTACCCATGGGCTCTTCACTAATGAGAAAATCCTATTTTTCCGTTTGGTCATGCAGCTTGGAGCTAGGCTCAGAATTCTGTGATGTGTTCAGCAGTCCAATCCATCATTGTTTACTTGCTCCCATCTTTAGTTATCAACACGGTATGTTTCCCATCATTTCCTGGGGTTTCTAATGTATAATCGTGTACACATAGAAATCTATCCAACGCGGTTTGATCATCTCCTATTGCACGTTGTATAAAATACTGCACATATTTATTTTACCTTTATTTAACTAGGCAAGTCAGTTAAGAACAAGTTCTTATTTTCAATGACAGCCTAGGAACAGTGGGTTAACTGCCTGTTCAGGGGCAGAATGACAGATTTGTACCTTGTCAGCTCGTGGGCTTGAACTTGCAATCCTTCCTGTTACTAGTCTAACGCTCTAACCACTAGGCTACCCTGCCGCCAGCGATATTTAGCAAACAGGTTTCAATATAAGATGAAATTCACGGAAACGCTTCACCAGTCATTTTCTGTCACATGCAGACAGTAAAGTTGGTCAATTTCATTCATTTAATATTCCAACTATCTCTCACATCCTCATCCATATTTGCCCTCCGAAGATGTATAGATGTATCGGCTCCTACAAACATTTGAAAATCCATTCAGTCGAAGAGAGAAAAAGGAAGACAGAGAGTGAAAGAGAGGCTGTGTGTGTGTGTGTGTGAGTGTGTGTGTGTGTGTGTGTGTGTGTGTGTGTGTGTGTGTGTGTGTGTGTGTGAGTGAGTGAGTGAGTGAGACAGACTATGAATTAAAATGGGCTATTCTTAAATTCTTCAACATTATCCTCAGCTCTGGCATCTTCCCCAATATTTGGAACCAAGGTCTGATCACCCCAATCCACAAAAGTGGATACAGATTTGACCCCAATAATTACAGTGGAATCTGTGTCAACGGCAATCTCAGAAAAATCCTCTGCAGTATCATCAACAGCGGACTTCAGCATTTCCTCAGTGAAAACAATGTCCTGAGCAAATGTCAAACAGTCTTCTCATCAAAATACCATACGACAAACCACATAATGTATACACCCTGCACACCCTAATTGACAAACCACATAATGTATACACCCTGCACACCCTAATTGACAAACCACATAATGTCTACACCCTGCACACCCTAATTGACAAACCACATAATGTATACACCCTGCACACCCTAATTGACAAACCACATAATGTATACACCCTGCACACCCTAATTGACAAACCACATAATGTATACACCCTGCACACCCTAATTGACAAACCACATAATGTATACACCCTGCACACCCTAATTGACAAACCACATAATGTATACACCCTGCACACCCTAATTGACAAACCACATAATGTATACACCCTGCACACCCTAATTGACAAACCACATAATGTATACACCCTGCACACCCTAATTGACAAACCACATAATGTATACACCCTGCACACCCTAATTGACAAACCACATAATGTATACACCCTGCACACCCTAATTGACAAACAAACCTTAAGAAAAGCAAAGACTTCTAATGCTTTGTTGATTTCAAAAAAGCTTTTGACTCAAGTTGGCATGAGGGTCTGCTATACAAATGGATGGAAAGTGGTGCTGAGGAGAAAAACATATTACATTTGAAAATCAATGTACAATAACAACAGGCAAGCAGATAGAATTGGCAATAAAACACACAGATTTCTTTCCTCTGGGCCGTGAGGGGAGACAGAGAGGCAGCTTGAGCCCCACCCTCTTCAGCATTTATATCAATGAATTGGAGAGGACACTAGAACAGTCTGCAACACCTGCCCTCACCCTACTGGATTTGGAAATCAAACGTCTACTGTTTGCTGATGATCTGGTGATTCTGTCCCTGACCAAGGAGGGCCTATAGCATAACCTTGATCTTCTGTACAGATTCTGTCAGACCTGGGCCCTGACAGACCTGGGCCCTGACAGACCTGGGCCCTGACAGACCTGGGCCCTGACAGACCTGGGCCCTTACAGACCTGGGCCTTGACAGACCTGGGCCCTGACAGACCTGGGCCCTGACAGACCTGGGCCTTGACAGACCTGGGCCCTGACAGACCTGGGCCCTGACAGACCTGGGCCCTGACAGACCTGGGCCTTGACAGACCTGGGCCCTGACAGACCTGGGCCCTGACAGACCTGGGCCTTGACAGACCTGGGCCCTGACAGACCTGGGCCCTGACAGACCTGGGCCTTGACAGACCTGGGCCCTGACAGACCTGGGCCTTGACAGACCTGGGCCCTGACAGACCTGGGCCCTGACAGACCTGGGCCTTGACCGACCTGGGCCCTGACAGACCTGGGCCCTGACAGACCTGGGCCCTGACAGACCTGGGCCTTGACAGACCTGGGCCCTGACAGACCTGGGCCTTGACAGACCTGGGCCCTGACAGACCTGGGCCCTGACAGACCTGGGCCTTGACAGACCTGGGCCCTGACAGACCTGGGCCCTGACAGACCTGGGCCCTGACAGACCTGGGCCCTGACAGACCTGGGCCCTGAGAGTGAATCTCAGTCAGACAAAAATAGTGGTGTTCCAAAAAAGGTCCGGTAGCCAGGACAACAAATACAAATTCCATCTAGAGGGCGCTGTCCTAGAGCACACAAAAAACTATACATACCTCGGCCTAAACATCAGCACCACAGGTAACCTCCACAAGGCTGTGAACGATCTGAGAGTCAAGGCAAGAAGGGCCTTCTACATCCCAATTAGAATCTTTAAAAATATATATTTAAATCAGTTACATATAGAATCCATTGCGAGGTCTGGAGTCCACTCACCAACCAAGTTTTCACAAAATGGGACAAACACCCAATTGATACTCTGCATGCAGAATTCTGCAAAACTATCCTTCCTTTGCAATGCAAAACCCCAAACAAAGCATGCAGAGCATAATTAGGAGTATACACACTAGTTATCAACATCCAGAAAATAGCTGCTAAATTCTACAACCACCTAAAAAGAAACGATGCCAACACATTCCACCGCAAAGCCCTCACCTACAGAGAGATTAACCTGGAGAAGTCAGAGTCCTCACCTATAGAGAGATGAACCTGGAGAAGAGACCGCTCAGAGTCCTCACCTATAGAGAGATTAACCTAGAGAAGAGTCAGAGTCCTCACCTATAGAGAGATTAACCTGGAGAAGAGTCAGAGTCCTCACCTATAGAGAGATTAACCTGGAGAAGAGTCAGAGTCCTCACCTATAGAGAGATGAACCTGGAGAAGAGACCGCTCAGAGTCCTCACCTATAGAGAGATTAACCTAGAGAAGAGTCAGAGTCCTCACCTACAGAGAGATTAACCTGGAGAAGAGTCAGAGTCCTCACCTATAGAGAGATTAACCTGGAGAAGAGTCAGAGTCCTCACCTATAGAGAGATTAACCTGGAGAAGAGTCAGAGTCCTCACCTATAGAGAGATTAACCTGGAGAAGAGTCAGAGTCCTCACCTATAGAGAGATTAACCTGGAGAAGAGTCAGAGTCCTCACCTATAGAGAGATTAACCTAGAGAAGAGTCAGAGCCCTCACCTATAGAGAGATTAACCTGGAGAAGAGACCCCTCAGAGTCCTCACCTATAGAGAGATTAACCTAGAGAAGAGTCAGAGCCCTCACCTATAGAGAGATTAACCTAGAGAAGAGTCAGAGCCCTCACCTATAGAGAGATTAACCTAGAGAAGAGTCAGAGCCCTCACCTACAGAGAGATGAACCTGGAGAAGAGTCAGAGTCCTCACCTACAGAGAGATGAACCTAGAGAAGAGTCAGAGTCCTCACCTACAGAGAGATGAACCTGGAGAAGAGTCAGAGTCCTCACCTACAGAGAGATGAACCTAGAGAAGAGACCTCTCAGAGTCCTCACCTATAGAGAGATGAACCTGGAGAAGAGTCAGAGTCCTCACCTACAGAGAGATGAACCTAAAGAAGAGTCAGAGTCCTCACCTACAGAGAGATGAACCTGGAGAAGAGTCAGAGTCCTCACCTACAGAGAGATGAACCTAGAGAAGAGACCTCTCAGAGCCCTCACCTTCAGAGAGATGAACCTGGAGAAGAGTCAGAGTCCTCACCTACAGAGAGATGAACCTAGAGAAGAGTCAGAGTCCTCACCTACAGAGAGATGAACCTGGAGAAGAGTCAGAGTCCTCACCTACAGAGAGATGAACCTAGAGAAGAGACCTCTCAGAGCCCTCACCTTCAGAGAGATGAACCTAGAGAAGAGTCATATACAAAGTAGATGTCCTAACCGACTGGCCAAAACTATCATTTGTTAAAACTTCTTATGGGACGGTAGCATCCCACCTGGCCAACATCCGGTGAAATTGCAGAGAGTGAAATTCAAACTACAGAATTGTAAAAATTTTACTTTCATAAAATCACAAGTGTAACACATCAAAATAATGCTTAACTTCTTGTTAATCCAGCCGCTGTCAGATTTCAAAAATGGCTTTACGGTGAAAGCACACCATGCGATTATCTGAGTGCAACGCCCCGCATACAAAACCAGGAAAACATATTTCAACCAGGCAGGTGCGCCACGACAGTCAGAAATAGCTATATAATAAATGCCTTACCTTTGATGATCTTCTTCTGTTGGCACTCCAAAAGGTCCCAGTTACATCACAAATTGTCATTTTGTTCGATAATGTCCTTCTTTATATCCATAAAAACTCAGTTTAGCTGGTGCGCTTCAGTCAATAATCTACTCAGTTTCCCTCCATCAAAATGTATACAAAATGAATCCCAAACGTTACTAATAAACTTTTCCAAACAAGTCAAACAACGTTTATAATCAAACCTTAGGTACCCTAATACGTAAATAAACGCTAAAATTTTCAACGTAGAATCATTATTGTCATTACAGGAGAAAAATACCAAATAACGAGCTCTCTTCCACTCTTAGAAACACTACAGCCAAAATGGGAGCCACCTAGAAAAACTACAATTTCTTGCTCATTTTTCCAAAAAACAGCCTGAAACTCTTTCTAATGACTGTTGACATCTAGTGGAAGATCTAGGAACTGCAATCTGGGAGGACTTCACCTTATAATAAAAGTGACAGCCATTGAAAACAGTGGTAGCCTGAATTTTTTTTTTGGGGGGGGTGGTTTGTCCTCGGGGCCTTTCGTCTGCCATATCAGTTCTGTTACAGACATCATTTTAACAGTTTTAGAAACTTTAGAGTGTTTTCTATCCAAGTCTACCAATTATATGCATGTCCTAGCTTCTGGGCCTGAGTAACAGGATGTTTAATTTGGGCACGCTTTTCATCTGGACGTGAAAATACTGCCCAAGAGAGAAGAAATGTGTGGAGTGGTTGAAAAACAAGTTGTAATGACTCCAAACTAAGTGTATGTAAACTTTCGACTTCAACTGTACATGTCTCCCAGTGCCAGCTGAACGCAATGAATGGAGGAAGTATGTTGTATATGGAGACTGTTTAGTTCCAAAAATAAGGGTTTAAATACATAACAAAACAAATATATATATTTATTTATTTATATATATATATATATATATATATATATATTTATATATATATATATATTTATATATATAGTTTTTCCCTTCAATCTCTCAGATATAGGACAGAAATTTCAGAACAAACTTCCTTTTCATTTGTTGCGAGGGTGGACACTATCTATGTATTGAATCTGTTATTCAATTAGTTTGGCTAATACTGTAGCAGGAAGGCCAAATAAAAAATGTGGGATAATGTAGGCTATGCCAACTGAAGGGAACTAACAGTAAATGGAATGATAATGTAAGCTATACCAACTGAAGGGAACTAACAGTCCATTTTCAGTTGAACATGTGTGGTTATTAGGCATACTGACTGTTGATGCTGATAGTGGCTAATATTTAACATGATAGAAATAGGAAACAGAGAAAGTCGGGGTAGCCTACAATGAAGACATTCGAGAGTGCCCATCCCTGCAAGTTAAACGGCCTGTCCAATTTAATAATGGCACAGCATTTCATAAACTTTACTGCGGGAAAATTAATATGTTGATATGCTTCAGGTTGCTTCCAAATGTCTCCAACGATTATCAGGTCAAAAAGATTTGAAACAAGTGTAATTTATATTTACAATTCCATTATCCATAAAGGTTACTCACTTACTGTACTTTTCAATAGCTCCTATCAAGTGGTAAATTACAGTGCATGGAGTATGGTGTTATTTCATTCAGAATAAAGTGGATCCTTTTCCCACCTTGGAACCGATTGGTTCCCTACACCTTATTCATAGTTTCCTCTCGCATAAAGGTGGTGGAATTATGAGGGAATTAAGTCAAGGTCAGAATATGACGTATCTGTGGACACACCTTCATTTATTTAATCTCCACCCTAAGGTGAATAGCAGGGGAATAGCATGCTATTATCAGGATCAGAATACGCGTAGAGAGAAAAGTGGATAAAAAGAGAATTAGGTTCCATTTACAAGCGCTCCACTCGGCCTCCCCTCAATGTCTCTCAAGAGTGCATCTCCTGGGCTTTAATTCATGTATTCTAATGCAAGTTTGCCATTGACCTCGTTTTAACCCTAAACATTTGTTTGAGATGTATGGGTTTAGCATGTTTTTGTGTGTAACTTTCAGGAAGGACATGTAAAGTTGATATTGGAATAACAATACTGTCTGAACTACAGTTCAATTCTATTTAAAAAAAAAACAGAACACAAACATTCAAAACTATCCAGATGCTCTGTTCCATTCCAAACTAGATATATTCTCTGTTCCATTCCAGACTATCCAGATTCTCTGTTCCATTCCAAACTAGATATATTCTCTGTTCCATTCCAAACTAGATATATTCTCTGTTCCATTTCAAACTAGATATATTCTCTGTTCCATTTCAAACTATCCAGATTCTCTGTTCCATTCCAGACTATCCAGAATCTCTGTTCCATTCCAAACTAGATATATTCTCTGTTCCATTCCAAACTAGATATATTCTCTGTTCCATTCCAAACTAGATATATTCTCTGTTCCATTTCAAACTAGATATATTCTCTGTTCCATTTCAAACTATCCAGATTCTCTGTTCCATTCCAGACTATCCAGATTCTCTGTTCCATTCCAAACTAGATATATTCTCTGTTCCATTCCAAACTAGATAGATTCTCTGTTCCATTCCAAACTAGATATATTCTCTGTTCCATTCCAAACTAGATATATTCTCTGTTCCATTCCAAACTATCCAGATTCTCTGTTCCATTCCAGACTATCCAGATTCTCTGTTCCATTCCAAACTAGATATATTCTCTGTTCCATTCCAAACTAGATAGATTCTCTGTTCCATTCCAAACTAGATATATTCTCTGTTCCATTCCAAACTAGATATATTCTCTGTTCCATTTCAAACTATCCAGATTCTCTGTTCCATTCCAGACTATCCAGATTCTCTGTTCCATTCCAAACTAGATATATTCTCTGTTCCATTCCAAACTAGATAGATTCTCTGTTCCATTCCAAACTAGATATATTCTCTGTTCCATTCCAAACTAGATATATTCTCTGTTCCATTCCAAACTAGATATATTCTCTGTTCCATTTCAAACTAGATATATTCTCTGTTCCATTCCAAACTAGAAATATTCTCTGTTCCATTTCAAACTAGATATCGTCTCTGTTCCATTTCAAACTAGATATATTCTCTGTTCCATTTCAAACTAGATATATTCTCTGTTCCATTCCAAACTATCCAGATTCTCTGTTCCATTCCAAACTAGATATATTCTCTGTTCCATTCCAAACTAGATAGATTCTCTCTTCCATTCCAAACTAGATATATTCTCTGTTCCATTCCAAACTAGATATATTCTCTGTTCCATTCCAAACTAGATATATTCTCTGTTCCATTTCAAACTAGATATATTCTCTGTTCCATTCCAAACTAGAAATATTCTCTGTTCCATTTCAAACTAGATATCGTCTCTGTTCCATTTCAAACTAGATATATTCTCTGTTCCATTCCAAACTAGATATATTCTCTGTTCCATTCCAAACTAGATATATTCTCTGTTCCATTCCAAACTAGATATATTCTCTGTTCCATTTCACACTATCCAGATTCTCTGTTCCGTTTCACACTATCCAGATTCTCTGTTCCATTCCAAACTAGATATATTCTCTGTTCCATTCCAAACTAGATATATTCTCTGTTCCATTTCAAACTAGATATAGTCTCTGTTCCATTTCAAACTAGATATAGTCTCTGTTCCATTTCAAACTAGATATAGTCTCTGTTCCATTTCAAACTAGATATATTCTCTGTTCCATTCCAAACTAGATATATTCTCTGTTCCATTTCAAACTAGATATAGTCTCTGTTCCATTTCAAACTAGATATATTCTCTGTTCCATTCCAAACTAGATATATTCTCTGTTCCATTCCAAACTAGATATATTCTCTGTTCCATTCCAAACTAGATAGATTCTCTGTTCCATTTCAAACTAGATATATTCTCTGTTCCATTTCACACTATCCAGATTCTCTGTTCCATTCCAAACTAGATATATTCTCTGTTCCATTCCAAACTCAATATATTCTCTGTTCCATTCCAGACTATCCAGATTCTCTGTTCCATTCCAAACTAGATATATTCTCTGTTCCATTCCAAACTAGATATATTCTCTGTTCCATTCCAAACTAGATATATTCTCTGTTCCATTTCAAACTAGATATATTCTCTGTTCCATTCCAAACTAGAAATATTCTCTGTTCCATTTCAAACTAGATATCGTCTCTGTTCCATTTCAAACTAGATATATTCTCTGTTCCATTTCAAACTAGATATATTCTCTGTTCCATTCCAAACTATCCAGATTCTCTGTTCCATTCCAAACTAGATATATTCTCTGTTCCATTCCAAACTAGATAGATTCTCTGTTCCATTCCAAACTAGATATATTCTCTGTTCCATTCCAAACTAGATATATTCTCTGTTCCATTCCAAACTAGATATATTCTCTGTTCCATTTCAAACTAGATATATTCTCTGTTCCATTCCAAACTAGAAATATTCTCTGTTCCATTTCAAACTAGATATCGTCTCTGTTCCATTTCAAACTAGATATATTCTCTGTTCCATTCCAAACTAGATATATTCTCTGTTCCATTCCAAACTAGATATATTCTCTGTTCCATTCCAAACTAGATATATTCTCTGTTCCATTTCACACTATCCAGATTCTCTGTTCCGTTTCACACTATCCAGATTCTCTGTTCCATTCCAAACTAGATATATTCTCTGTTCCATTCCAAACTAGATATATTCTCTGTTCCATTTCAAACTAGATATAGTCTCTGTTCCATTTCAAACTAGATATAGTCTCTGTTCCATTTCAAACTAGATATAGTCTCTGTTCCATTTCAAACTAGATATATTCTCTGTTCCATTCCAAACTAGATATATTCTCTGTTCCATTTCAAACTAGATATAGTCTCTGTTCCATTTCAAACTAGATATATTCTCTGTTCCATTCCAAACTAGATATATTCTCTGTTCCATTCCAAACTAGATATATTCTCTGTTCCATTCCAAACTAGATAGATTCTCTGTTCCATTTCAAACTAGATATATTCTCTGTTCCATTTCACACTATCCAGATTCTCTGTTCCATTCCAAACTAGATATATTCTCTGTTCCATTCCAAACTCAATATATTCTCTGTTCCATTCCAGACTATCCAGATTCTCTGTTCCATTCCAAACTAGATATATTCTCTGTTCCATTCCAAACTAGATATGTTCTCTGTTCCATTCCAAACTAGATATATTCTCTGTTCCATTCCAAACTAGATATGTTCTCTGTTCCATTCCAAACTAGATATATTCTCTGTTCCATTTCACACTATCCAGATTCTCTGTTCCATTCCAAACTAGATATATTCTCTGTTCCATTTCACACTATCCAGATTCTCTGTTCCATTCCAAACTATATATGTTCTCTGTTCCATTCCAAACTAGATATATTCTCTGTTCCATTCCAAACTATATATGTTCTCTGTTCCATTCCAAACTAGATATATTCTCTGTTCCATTCCAAACTAGATATATTCTCTGTTCCATTTCAAACTAGATATATTCTCTGTTCCATTCCAAACAAGATAGATTCTCTGTTCCATTCCAGACTATCCAGATTCTCTGTTCCATTCCAAACTAGATATATTCTCTGTTCCATTTCACACTATCCAGATTCTCTGTTCCATTCCAAACTAGATATATTCTCTGTTCCATTCCAAACTAGATATATTCTCTGTTCCATTCCAAACTAGATATATTCTCTGTTCCATTTCACACTATCCAGATTCTCTGTTCCATTCCAAACTAGATATATTCTCTGTTCCATTCCAAACTAGATATATTCTCTGTTCCATTCCAAACTAGATATATTCTCTGTTCCATTCCAAACTATATATGTTCTCTGTTCCATTTCAAACTAGATATATTCTCTGTTCCATTCCAAACTAGATATATTCTCTGTTCCATTCCAAACTAGATATATTCTCTGTTCCATTTCAAACTAGATATATTCTCTGTTCCATTTCAAACTATCCAGATTCTCTGTTCCGTTTCACACTAGATATATTCTCTGTTCCATTCCAAACTAGATATATTCTCTGTTCCATTCCAAACTAGATATATTCTCTGTTCCATTCCAAACTAGATATATTCTCTGTTCCATTCCAAACTATCCAGATTCTCTGTTCCATTCCAAACTAGATATATTCTCTGTTCCATTCCAAACTAGATATATTCTCTGTTCCATTCCAAACTAGATATATTCTCTGTTCCATTCCAAACTAGATATATTCTCTGTTCCATTCCAAACTAGATATATTCTCTGTTCCATTCCAAACTCAATATATTCTCTGTTCCATTCCAGACTATCCAGATTCTCTGTTCCATTCCAAACTAGATATATTCTCTGTTCCATTCCAAACTAGATATGTTCTCTGTTCCATTCCAAACTAGATATATTCTCTGTTCCATTCCAAACTAGATATGTTCTCTGTTCCATTCCAAACTAGATATATTCTCTGTTCCATTTCACACTATCCAGATTCTCTGTTCCATTCCAAACTAGATATATTCTCTGTTCCATTTCACACTATCCAGATTCTCTGTTCCATTCCAAACTATATATGTTCTCTGTTCCATTCCAAACTAGATATATTCTCTGTTCCATTCCAAACTATATATGTTCTCTGTTCCATTCCAAACTAGATATATTCTCTGTTCCATTCCAAACTAGATATATTCTCTGTTCCATTTCAAACTAGATATATTCTCTGTTCCATTCCAAACAAGATAGATTCTCTGTTCCATTCCAAACTAGATATATTCTCTGTTCCATTTCACACTATCCAGATTCTCTGTTCCATTCCAAACTAGATATATTCTCTGTTCCATTCCAAACTAGATATATTCTCTGTTCCATTCCAAACTAGATATATTCTCTGTTCCATTTCACACTATCCAGATTCTCTGTTCCATTCCAAACTAGATATATTCTCTGTTCCATTCCAAACTAGATATATTCTCTGTTCCATTCCAAACTAGATATATTCTCTGTTCCATTCCAAACTATATATGTTCTCTGTTCCATTTCAAACTAGATATATTCTCTGTTCCATTCCAAACTAGATATATTCTCTGTTCCATTCCAAACTAGATATATTCTCTGTTCCATTTCAAACTAGATATATTCTCTGTTCAATTCCAAACTAGATATATTCTCTGTTCCATTTCAAACTAGATATATTCTCTGTTCCATTACAAACTAGATATATTCTCTGTTCCATTTCAAACTATCCAGATTCTCTGTTCCGTTTCACACTATCCAGATTCTCTGTTCCATTCCAAACTAGATATATTCTCTGTTCCATTCCAAACTAGATATATTCTCTGTTCCATTTCAAACTAGATATATTCTCTGTTCCATTCCAAACTAGATATATTCTCTGTTCCATTCCAAACTAGATATATTCTCTGTTCCATTCCAAACTATATATATTCTCTGTTCCATTTCAAACTAGATATATTCTCTGTTCCATTTCAAACTAGATATATTCTCTGTTCCATTCCAAACTAGATAGATTCTCTGTTCCATTCCAAACTATCCAGAATCTCTGTTCCATTTCAAACTAGATATATTCTCTGTTCCATTCCAAACTAGATATATTATCTGTTCCATTCCAAACTATCCAGAATCTCTGTTCCATTTCAAACTAGATATATTCTCTGTTCCATTTCAAACTAGATATATTCTCTGTTCCATTCCAAACTAGATATATTCTCTGTTCCATTCCAAACTATCCAAATTCTCTGTTCCATTCCAAACTATCCAGATTCTCTGTTCCATTCCAGACTATCCAGAATCTCTGTTCCATTTCAAACTCAATATATTCTCTGTTCCATTCCAGACTATCCAGATTCTCTGTTCCATTTCAAACTAGATATAGTCTCTGTTCCATTCCAAACTAGATATATTCTCTGTTCCATTCCAAACTAGATATATTCTCTGTTCCATTCCAAACTTTCCAGATTCTCTGTTCCATTCCAAACTATCCAGAATCTCTGTTCCATTTCAAACTAGATATATTCTCTGTTCCATTCCAGACTATCCAGAATCTCTGTTCCATTTCAAACTCAATGTATTCTCTGTTCCATTCCAGACTATCCAGATTCTCTGTTCCATTCCAAACTAGATATATTCTCTGTTCCATTCCAAACTAGATATATTCTCTGTTCCATTCCAAACTAGATACATTCTCTGTTCCATTCCAAACTTTCCAGATTCTCTGTTCCATTCCAAACTATCCAGAATCTCTGTTCCATTTCAAACTAGATATATTCTCTGTTCCATTCCAAGCTATCCAGATTCTCTGTTCAATGTAATTGTTCCAGTGGGTTTATTACTCTCAATATAATTTCCCTTCCTGCTGCCTGAGTGTCAGCTAAGTAATCACCCTGACTTAGAGGGTTGCAAAACCTTCTGTCAAACCCTCCTGTGTGTCCTTATGGAGCGATGACATTGTTCACTCCTCCATCAACTCTCTCCATCTCTCCACTCCTCTGTCTCCATCTATCCACTCCTCCGTCGCCTCTCTCCAATCTCTCCATCTCTCCACTCCTCCGTCTCCATCTCTCCATCTCTCCACTCCTCCATCTCTACACACCTCCGTCTCCTCTGTCCACTCCTCCGTCTCCATCTCTCCAATCCTCCGTCTCCTCTCTCCATCTCTCCACTCCTCCATCAACTCTCTCCATTCCTCCATCTCCATCTCTCCACTCCTCCATCTCCATCTCTCCACTCCTCTGTCTCCATCTCTCCACTCCTCCATCTCCATCTCTCCACTCCTCCATCTCCAGCTCTCCACTCCTCCGTCTCCATCTCTCCATCTATCCACTCCTCTGTCTCCATCTCTCCACTCCTCCGTCTCCATCTCTCCACTCCTCCATCTCCATCTCTCCATCTATCCACTCCTCCGTCTCCATCTCTCCACTCCTCCATCTCCATCTATCCACTCCTCCATCTCCTCTCTCCATCTATCCACTCCTCCTTCTCCATCTCTCCACTCCTCCGTCTCCATCTCTCCACTCCTCCGTCTCCTCTCTCCATCTATCCACTCCTCTGTCTCCATCTCTCCACTCCTCCGTCTCCATCTCTCCACTCCTCCATCTCCATCTCTCCATCTATCCACTCCTCCGTCTCCATCTCTCCACTCCTCCATCTCCATCTATCCACTCCTCCATCTCCTCTCTCCATCTATCCACTCCTCCTTCTCCATCTCTCCACTCCTCCGTCTCCATCTCTCCACTCCTCCGTCTCCTCTCTCCATCTCTCCACTCCTCCGTCTCCATCTCTCCACTCCTCCGTCTCCATCTCTCCACTCCTCCGTCTCCATCTCTCCATCTCTCCACTCCTCCGTCTCCATCTCTCCATCTTTCCACTCCTCCGTCTCCATCTCTCCAGCTCTCCACTCCTCCGTCTCCATCTCTCCAGCTCTCCACTCCTCCGTCTCCATCTCTCCAGCTCTCCACTCCTCCGTCTCCATCTCTCCAGCTCTCCACTCCTCCGTCTCCATCTCTCCACTCCTCCGTCTCCATCTCTCCAGCTCTCCACTCCTCCGTCTCCATCTCTCCATCTCTCCATCTCTCCACTCCTCCGTCTCCATCTCTCCACTCCTCCGTCTCCATCTCTCCATCTCTCCACTCCTCCGTCTCCATCTCTCCAGCTCTCCACTTCTCCTTCTCCATCTCTCCACTCCTCCGTCTCCATCTATCACTCCTCTGTCTCCATCTTTTCAATTCTCTGTCTCCTTTCTCCATCTCTTCAACAGCTATATTTGTCCTTAATTACGGGCCTAATGGGTCCATTCTGCCGACTCTAGCAGCCTGCTGCCTCGTGATACAGACAGACTCACTCTAGCAGCATGCTGCCTCGGGATACAGACAGACACTCTAGCAGCATGCTGCCTCGTGATACAGACAGACACTCTAGCAGCATGCTGCCTCGTTATACATACAGACACTCTAGCAGCATGCTGCCTCACGGTACAGAGAGACACTCTAGCAGCATGCTGCCTCGTGATACAGACAGACACTCTAGCAGCATGCTGCCTCGTGATACATACAGACACTCTAGCAGCATGCTGCCTCACGGTACAGAGAGACACTCTAGCAGCATGCTGCCTCGTGATACAGACAGACACTCTAGCAGCATGCTGCCTCGTGATACATACAGACACTCTAGCAGCGTGCTGCCTCACGGTACAGAGAGACACTCTAGCAGCATGCTGCCTCGTGATACAGACAGACACTCTAGCAGCATGCTGCCTCGTGATACAGACACACTCTAGCAGTATGCTGCCTCGTGATACAGACAGACACTCTAGCAGCATGCTGCCTCATGGTACAGAGAGACACTCTAGCAGTATGCTGCCTCGTGATGCAGACATACACTGTAGCAGCATGCTACTTCATGATACAGACAGACACTCTAGCCTCCACTCTTCTGGGAAGGCATTCCACTAGATTTTGGAACATTGCTATGGGGACTTGCTTCTATTCAGCCACAAGAGCATTAGTGAGGTCGGGCACTGATGTTGGGTGATTAGGCCTTCAGGCTCGCAGTTGGAATTCCAATTCATCTCAAAAGTGTTCGATAGGGTTGAGGTCAGGGCTTTGTGCTGGTCAGTCAAGTTCCTCCACACCAATCTCGACAAATCATTTTCTGTATGGATCTCACTTTGTTCATGGGGGAATTGTCATGCTGAAACAGGAAAGGGCCGTCCCCAAACTGTTGCCACAAAGTTGGATGCACAGAATCATCTAGAATGTCATTGTATGCTGTAGTTTAACATTTTCCTTCACTGGAACTAAGGGGCCTGAACCATAAAAACCAGCCCCAGACCATTATTCCTCCTCCACAAAACTTTACAGTTGTCACTATGCATTGGGGCAGGTAACATTCACCTGGCATACGTCAAACCCAGATTAGTCCGTCGGACTGCCAGATGGTGAAGCGTGATTCATCACTCCAGAGAACGTGTTTCCACTGCTCCAGAGTCCAATGGCGGCGAGCTTTACACCACTCCAGCCGACGCTTGACATTGCGCATGGTAATCTTAGGCTTGTGCCTATGTGCCATGGAAAAACATTTTATGAAGCTCCCGACAAACAGTTATTGTGCTGACGTTGCTTCCAGAGGAAGTTTGGAACTCGGTACTGAATGTTGCAACCGAGAACAGTTGATTTTTACACGCTACGCCCTTCAGCACTCGGCGGTCCCGTTCTGTCAGCTTGTGTGGCTGACTATATTGCGACTGAGCCGTTGTTTCTACTAGACGTTTCCACTTCACTATAACAGCACTTAAAGTTGTAGCTCTAGCCGGGCAGAAATTTTACGAACTGACTTGTTGAAAAGGTGACATCCTACTGTATGGCGGTGCCACGTTGAAAGTCACTGAGCTCTTCAAGTACCTACCGTTCTACTGCCAAATATTGCCTATGGAGATTGCACGGCTGTGTGCTCAATTTTTATAAACCTGTCAGCAACAGGTGTGGTTGAAATAACCGAATCCACTAATTTGAAGGCGTGTCCACATACTTCTGTCCATGTAGTGTAAATAGAACTTAGACTATATAGTGTCATAGTTATCTATAAAGGTGGATGGGGTCAGAGAGAGAGAGACAGAGAGAGAGACAGAGAGAGAGACAGAGAGAGAAAGACAGAGAGAGAGAGAGAGAGACAGAGAGAGAGACAGAGAGACAGACAGAGAGAGAGAGAGGCAGAGAGAGAGAGAGACAGACAGAGAGACAGAGAGAGAGACAGAGAGAGAAAGACAGAGAGAGAAAGACAGAGAGAGAGACAGAGAGAGAGAGAGAGAGAGACAGAGAGAGAGACAGAGAGACAGACAGAGAGAGAGAGAGAGGCAGAGAGAGAGAGAGACAGACAGAGAGACAGACAGAGAGACAGAGAGAGAAAGAGAGAGAGAGAAAGACAGAGAGAGAAAGACAGAGAGAGAGACAGAGAGAGAGAGAGAGAGAGACAGAGAGAGAGACAGAGAGACAGACAGAGAGAGAGAGAGGCAGAGAGAGAGAGAGACAGACAGAGAGACAGAGACACAGACAGAGAGAGAGAGAGAGAGAGACAGACAGTGTCTCGACAGAGAGAGAGAGAGAAGGAGGGAGAGGGTTTTAAGGAGGGAGACAGAGGGAGAGAGACAGAGAGTGAGACAGCGAGAGAGACAGAGAAAGACAGAGAGAGAGACAGAGAGAGAGAAAGACAGAGAGAGAGACAGAGAGAGAGAGAGAGAGAGAGACAGAGAGACGGACAGAGAGAGAGAGAGGCAGAGAGAGAGAGAGAGAAGGAGGGAGAGGGTTTGAAGGAGGGAGACAGAGGGAGAGAGAGAGGGAGGGAATGTGTGACAGGAGGCTGTAATGGCATTCTGCTCCTTTGGTGAGGGGAGACTGGTGAAACTCCCAGACTGATGTCAGTTAAAGGATGGTGTCAGATGGAAACAGAGTGGTAAAGTATTGGTGACCATGTTGCACATCATCATATTATATTTAAAAAAAATTTGCACCCTTATTTTTTATTTATTTTTATTTTATTGTAAGTGGACTGAAAACACATTCTCATTTACAGCAATGACCTGGTGGATTTGATTTCTGCCACTGAGCCACTAAAAAGTATTCTCCCCTTAAGTTATTGTGATGAGGAAGAATTAAGGAACTGCCCAAACCCAAAGTACAAGGAGCCAAATCTGAACCCACTGGACACTCTTATCCTCACTGTAAGATTATGTATCTCGTAGGATCTGAGCCCAAGTCTCCCGCTTGACAAACCAACACCTTAATCATTGGACATCAAGAGGACATTTTAGAGACAATCTGAGGGGCTATGCCCATTCTACTGACTGTATTTCTATGAGTTACACAAACAGAGATCAAGACAAAAATCACAATGGGGAACTCTTAGGGCTCTATTCAAGCTGAAGCGATACAGATTGTGTGATATAAATGTTATTGAGCTGACATACGCAGTGACGACCGTGAACGCTGACTCTGCTAACGTGGGAACATTACCTTTAAATGTCAATTCTGCTGTAACTCTGAATTTCGCAATATGGACTGAATAGAGCCTTTGCTCTGTTGACAGTATTTAACGATATGGACTGAATAGAGCTCAGCTTAACTCAATTCAATTCAATCATCCACACCTCAAATGATGAGACTGTTCTCAAAGACTGTCCTCTCGCTGTCCAACTGGCAAAAACATCCCCATGTAAACATAAACCCAGGGATGTGTCCCAAATGGCACCCTATTCCCGACATAGTGTACTACTTCTGACCAGGGCCCTATGGCACCCTATTCCAAGTAGTGCACGTTGTAGGAAATAGGGTTACATTTGGGACGTAGTCCCCTCAGGATAGCACTCAGCAGAATAACTGTGATTGCATCATTGTGTACAGTACAGTATATCCACCCTTCAGAAACATAAGCCCTGAAAACAATCTCTCGGTTACGGTGGAGTGGTGAAGGACTGTATCTGACTACAGGGCGCAATCAAGACCCCTAAACAAATCATCAGGTTTCCTGTTTGCATAAATCACACCTTTCTGTCTCTCCCTCCCTCCCTCCCTCCCTCCCTCCCTCCCTCCCTCCCTCCCTCCCTCCCTCCCTCCCTCCCTCCCTCCCTCCCTCCCTCCCTCCCTCCCTATCTGCCTCTCTTCCCCTCTCTTTCTCTATCTCCCTCTCTCTCTCTCCCTCCCTCCCTCTCTCTTAGTTCGCTCTTTCTTTCTCTCTCTTTCTCGCTCTTTCGTTCTCTTACTTTCTTTCTCTCTCTATCTCTCTCGTTCTCTCTCCCCCCCCCCTCCCTCCCTTCCTCTCTCTTTCTTTCTGTCTTTTGTTCTCTTTCTTTCTCTCTCTATCTCTCTCTTTCTCTGAGTTTCAAAATCAAGGCTCAGACTGCCTGTCCACCAGAGCACAGCAGAGACCTGGGTTCAAATAGTATTAAGCTGTGATGCTTGATTGAGATTGCCTGGTGCAGTGGAACCAAAGGAGTGGTCCCCAAAAAATTGCAATCCAGTCTGGCTCAAAAAAAAACATTATAAGATAATAAACAGTATTTTGGAAAAAAAAAAAAAAGAGAACTTTTTGAACCGAGGTCTACAGACTAATCTCTGGTCTTCCAGGAGACGTCACACACCTGAACACAGAGAGAATTCCACATCCATCATCCATTTACTACCACTCAATAAGCTGCCACGGAACCTACACTAGTTCTACAGCAACATTAAAGCTTGTTTATCATCCATCACTCCATGTAGAGTCCCTCAGACGGGGTGTTTTTTTTTATTTTTTATGGCAGGATATACTTTGTGGATATGGTGTTTGACACAGAAACACATTTCAAATGCTGTTTCTGGCCATGAAGAAAGACAGGTCCCCTCTTGACCCAGTAGAGTTTCAGCCACAGGAAATAAACAATACAGGAGGAACCAGTAACGTGTGTGTGTGTGTGTGTGTGTGTGTGTGTATGTGTGTGTGTGTGTGTGTGTGTGTGTGTGTGTGTGTGTGTGTGTGTGTGTGTGTGTGTGTGTGTGTGTGTAGTTAATGTGTAATTATATGTTATTACACAGATATTACACTAATCCATTAAAAAATAAACTTTTACACCTTCATAGACTAGACATGCATGAAGTAGGTATTGTGGAAGAGGACTGAATGTAGCTATAAATAACATTATTAAATGACAACTTTATAGTCTCTCTGTGTGGCATTTATCTCCTAACTGACAGCGTTCCTCATGGAGCACAGCTATCAGGATAATGGAGGGGGGAATGGGTGCCAAAAACACACACACACGCCAGCACACACACACACACACACACACACACACATAAACACACACATACACACACACACACATAAACATACACACACACACACACACACATACACACACACACACACACACACACACACATAAACATACGCACACACACTAGGGATGAATATTTCCTGAAAATCTACCAAGATTCAATACCAGGAATAATTCATATTTGTGACTTGTTTCAGGAAACTAGGCGTAAATACAAATACAATTGTTAAAATATGAGTCTAGTTGGTTTAGCCACAGAAAAAGACATCAACCTTCCTGCTAGCCTTGATTGGCTGAGATAATGGATGGGCTTGACATGCCGAGTAGCAGGCTTCTGTCTATAACATTAACTGCTTAGTATGTAGTAGGTAATCCTTCTCATCACGAAGAAATGCAAAAGTGTTGCTAAGGCTCTCCACCTTCTGGAGGACCATGTTTTGAAATCAGTGGAATGCCCGGTGGAAGCTGAGTACGACAGCTAAGCAGATGAAGAAGAAATCTCAGCCGTTTGATTGCAAATGCGGAGGGAGTCGGATTACATCTTCAAACTAAGGGCAACCTTGGCAACTGTGACAGAAAGGGAGAAGAAGCGTTCATCCGTGTATACAGGTAAGAGAGTCTAGCTAGCTACATTTTCAGATATTATACGTTTCTAATTTTGTCAGAAAAGTAGTTTTCATTAGATAAAGTGTACTGCTTGATAGCTGACTAAAATTAGCTGGCTCGCTAGCTAACGTTATGATCTATATAGTAGTATTATTCGTATCTCAGAGCCATTTGCATTGCTAGTTTTAGCCTAATGTCAGCTAGCTAACATTAGTGGTAGGGTAATAGCGATATGATTTGGGATTAGGGTTTGTTGTTTAGCTAGCTAGCTACATGTCAAAACAAAAGACTCCACTATGCCTGTAACCATTTCACTGTACCATTTACACCTTCTGTATCCTGCGCATGTGACAAATAAACTTGGACTTTATTTCATATTGTGTGTATGTACCAGAGACGGTAATATGAAGAACAACATGACCTGCACCAAAGTCAAATTAGGATATAACGTCAGGCCAAAGAGGCCGTGTCTGGGCTAGAATGCTCTGCTTTTATTGCGTCACACTCACAACCGTAAGCTATTTTATGTAATCAGCTCGCCATTAACTTGTTATGAGTTTATTTTCCTGTAATAATGAAGACAAGTTAGCAAAGTTAAGACGCTGTCAGCTGTATGATGAGGGACATTATTTGAAGCTAGCCAGCTAACTTTTTATTTTTATTTTATTCATTTATTTTTATTTCACCTTTATTTAACCAGGTAGGCAAGTTGAGAACAAGTTCTCATTTACAATTGCGACCTGGCCAAGATAAAGTTAAACTTAAAAACTTAACTTCAGCTAGCTAGCTAAGGAGCTAAGGAGCTAAGGAGCTAGAAACGAACCAAAACATTGTCTAGAAAGTTGCTTTTAGTTGCCTGGTTTGGTAGATTGACGTATACTAAATACATTTTTTAACAGATGGGTTTATTGGTGTTACAATACAGCAGTTGTGCTATTTTGGACCACCAGGCCAACAACAGTTTTTGTGTTTCATAACGACAACGAATAGTTTGATGTAGGATGACAATAGAATGTTCATGATCTCACTGTATACAGACAAACCAGCCTTCAGTCTTGAAATCTTTGGTTGTTTAGTACATGGTCTCACATGTGAATCCTTAAAGAGACGAGTAGGGCTAAAGCTTAAGAGGGTGTTAAAGATGCTGAATGGGTGTAGACAAAGAGGAGCTCTCCAGTAGGTTTACCAAAACATTCAAGGGCCATTTTCTTAAAAATGGGGTTACAAGTGTATCAACATTCAAAGCAGATTTACTTTTCCATTGTTCCTCAACTGTAGTGTATGATACCATTTTATAGCTCTGAGTCTCTACTTTCAAGTTCAAATTTTGCTACATAATACCGAATCGTGTCGGTCGGTCATATCGAAGAGAGTCCCGGGAAATAATGCAAGAATCGGAAGTGCCCATTTAAAACCAGGATACGGGCCACTATTCCAGGGTTCTCCCAAAATAAGATTGTCACATCGCCGGCTTGGCTGCACCACTATGTAAATATTTCACAGTGTAAAAGGTTTCACTATGTAAAACCAGTGTAAAAGGGTTTCACTATGTAAAGATTTCACAGTGTAAAAGGTTTCACCATGTAAATATTTCACAGTGTAAAAGGTTTCACTATGTAAAACCAGTGTAAAAGGGTTTCACTATGTAAAGATTTCAAGTGAAACCGATATTTACTAAAGAAAGAGTAACTTTGATCGCCAATGACATTGTTATGAATTGCGAAACAGGCCGTTCATAAATTCAGAGCGTTATCACGTTCCTCAATTAATTCAACATATTTCAGCAATCATACAAACCTTGTAATACAGGTTTGACCTCAACAAATCGCAGAATATCTCCTATTTAGCAAAATGGAGTTGATGATTATAAAGATGGTGGATCAGCTCATGAATAACGGGGAGATGAAGACAGGAAATTGTATAAATATCAAGATATCTTAACCGGGACCAACTCTGTTTCAAAAAAAATATATACATTTCTACTCTCAAACCGTTTGTTGATCACATATTCTCTACCAAAGCTGTCAATATGAGGCAGCGCAGAGAAGATGGCTGGCTAGCAAGTTCACCAATTCAGGTTTAAAAACTGTCCGGATCTTCACAATTGACACTGCTGACTTTACGATTAGTTATTTTAGTTATTCATCCCTAAACTACCCATCGCGTCCAACGAGCTAACTTAGCTTGGCTAGCGGGCGGATAAACAACAGTGACTCAACATTTGAATTCAATTTTTTTTTTTTTTTTTCAATTAAAAAAACTGTTCAACATTTTTTATTTTTTATACTTTTTAACATAATTTGGTGTCTAAGTCAACGCAATACTTACATTTAACAAAGTTATTCCTTATTCCTGTGGATGATTTTCTCCCAAGCAGAGACTTCAGCCCGCCATTAATTGTTTTAGGAATTTTTGCTGTTTTGCAATGTGTTATGGGATAGCCTCCCCAGCGTAGGGAAACAAAAAGTACGCTCCCAAAGTACGTGCTTTGTTTTCCAGACCTCCCAAGTACGCTAATAGAACTGCTGGTAAACATAGTACATACTTGCCTTTTCTCGTTCTTGAGTTTGGAATCACACTTGAAAAAAATGACAGTTGTCTTCCGTACTCGTTATACGGTCTAGATAGAACAGAAGTACGCATTTTGGAACACAGACAATTTTTCACCCTGTCCCTACTGTACCCAGAGAGAGAGAGCGAAGGGGGGGAGGGTGAAAGGAGAGGAGAGGGAGAATGTGAAGGATAATGGGAGAAAGAGAGAGATGGATCGGACAGTTTGACCCTGTCCGTACTGTATCAGCTGTATTCTACCCCATCTGCTTGTTTTTCTCTCCAGGCCCAGTAATGTGAGAGAACAGACAGAGACAGCATTGTCCTGGACTGAGCCCTTGATATCATCATTCCATCTTCCCTGAGCACTATACTGTGCTATACCGTGCTATACTGTACTGCTCTGCATTATACAGACTGGATGATCACACAGACAATACAATACACTGCAGGTCTCAAGGGTAAGGGACGGGAAACTGACATCTACACAACAGATAAAGGTGTTGGAGTCCTTGTCACAGATGAGTTACAACTTCTGCTAAGAAACAGATTAGTTACTTCTACTAGGAAACATATGAGTTACAACTTCTACTAACAAACAGATGGGTTACAACTTCTACTAACAAACAGATGAGTTACAACTTCTACTAACAAACAGATGAGTTACTTCTACTAGGAAACAGATGAGTTACAACTTCTACTAAGAAACAGATGAGTTACTTCTACTAGGAAACAGATGAGTTACAACTACTAACAAACGGATGAGTTACTTCTACTAACAAACAGATGAGTTACTTCTACTAACAAACAGATGAGTTACAACTTCTACTAACAAACAGATGAGTTACAACTTCTACTAACAAACAGATGAGTTACAACTTCTACTAACAAACAGATGAGTTACAACTACTAACAAACAGATGAGTTACAACTTCTACTAACAAACCGATGAGTTTTAACTTCTACTAGGAAACAGATGAGTTACAACTTCTACTAACAAACAGATGAGTTACAACTTCTACTAACAAACAGATGAGTTAATTCTGCTAAGAAAGGCTTGTCCTGCATCAATTTCTATCTGCGGATTGACACAGAAACGCAAAACAAGAGCAGTTTGATATTATGTCACGAGGCCACGTTGTGATAGAAGTTTCCATCTGGTGTTTTGTAAGATGTATTTGGCTTTTCAGGGTCACCCGTGGCCATTAAAGGGATGCTGTGGGATGCTGGTGTTTACCCAGAGTCAGAGGAATTCGTCAATAGCGTCTTTTTTTTAAACGTCTCCGCATCCAGTATGACTGAAGTAAGACAGTAGGTTCACGCTACTCCACCTGTAGAATTCCATTCATTGCGCTAACGCTAGTTAGCATTGGCTAGCGAAACTGACCTCTATCTTCCTTCACACTGTCCTTCATAGTTTCTCAGAACAAAAAAACCTGTCCAACTGCATACCTGGTTGGGTACATTACGCCTATAGACGTTCTGTGGGTGTACGCAAACATCAAAACCCCTTGACCTCTTCCTGCACCCAACACCTTCCCTAAATCACCCAACTCCCACATGGAAAGCACCTCCCATGCTTAAAAAAAAAAAAAAAAAAACACAATTACTGTGCATCAGACGAAACACCTCAAGTCCACCTCGCGAAAACAAACGGCATCTCGATGCCGCTCAGACAGTGCTAACAAGAAGTCAGAAGCAGAGTGCTGTCTTCTCCTTCAGGGTTCCAAGCACGGCACATAGAAAATGACATACCTCATAAAACCCATACAAATCCCCAGGCAGGAGATCATCAAGAAAAAAATGATTCTCTTAACTCTAGGATTCATCCCATCTCTGTACCTGAACTGACAGCGAAATCTGTTACTGTTTTCTCCCACCATATGTTGTATATTAGCGAGTGAACTCTCACGGGTAGATGTCCTGTCGTTTGGTGCTGGCTGTTACACTTTATCAACTAAGAAGGCAGAGGATGCGTCCCAAAGTATCCAATGTAGTTAACTATAAAAAGGGAATTAGGGTGCTATTTGGGATGGAGACAGACGTTTACCTGAAACATTTAGCTGAGGACTATTCTATACAAATGTAAAATACAAATGTAAAAAACTTCTTTTTTTTTAAACTGAAACTTGCATTTACCTGAAATACTGACAAAGTGCACACATTCTACTGCTAGGTTATTTGACCATTATCAAAAAGCTCATAGATTGTGTTTCGTGGGATGCATTTATTTAGTGAAACCCCATGAAAACATATACTTCAACTTATATCCGTATACATATCTGACTGAGATTTCTAGATCATTCCTCAAATACAATTTTGTTCAATGTCTATTGAGTCAAAAATGAAAAAAAGAGAGAAATATGAGTGAATGATTTGACCAGTTTAAACCAGATCTCTAGTCACCACACCACGATAGCTGGGATGAGACGATGAGAGGAGGGAGGCTCGTAAAGAAAGAGAGAGAAGAAAAAAAAAGAGAGAGAGAGAGAGAGAGAGAGAGAGAGAGACGGAGCGGGGGACACGAGAGGGTGAACTGCAGCCAAATGCTCTTTTCAATCTCAGCGGTTTATGGTGCGTGCTCGGTGATTGGCTTCAGTGTGTGTGTGTGTGTGTGTGTGTGTGTGTGTGTGTGTGTGTGTGTGTGTGTGTGTGTGTGTGTGTGTGTGTGTGGGTGGACTGGCTATGAGCCACACTGACAATTACTGTATCTCTGCAGGCTCCATGAGCCACACTGATAATGATCTCTGCAGGCTCTATGAGCCACACTGACAATTATGTCTGCAGGCTCTATGAGCCACACTGATAATGATCTCTGCAGGCTCTATGAGCCACACAGATAATGATCTCTGCAGGCTCTATGAGCCACACTGATAATGATCTCTGCAGGCTCTATGAGCCACACTGATAATGATCTCTGCAGGCTCTATGAGCCACACTGATAATGATATCTGCAGGCTCTATGAGCCACACTGACATCTCTGCAGGCTCTATGAGCCACACTGATAATGATCTCTGCAGTCTCTATAAGAAACCAGGGCTGATAACAGTAACCAACTATTTATATCTTTTCTCTATTCTGTAATGGTTGTGGTAACCAGTAACCAGGATACACAAAATGATTATCTATATGATTATCTATGCTTCTTACAAGTTTTGCTCAAAGCTGCTGTCGTTGATTCATATTTTTTATTTTGTTGCAGAGGTCCACTCTCCTCCTGTCGCCGAAATTCAAAGGGATCGACCTGGGGAAGTCAGCATCCTCAAAGTTGTAGGCTGTGTCCCAAATGGTACCCTATTCAGATGGCCCTGGTCAGATGAAGTGTACTATCTAGGGAATAGGATGTCATTTGGAACAAGTACACAGCGCTAGACCAGGGGATGTCAGCTGCTCTGAGGTCAACCAAGACCAGACTGAGGTACAGTGCTGTAACATGAGACAGAAGGACAAGCAGTCTGTCAACTCAACTCTGTTATGCTTTAAGGTCAATATTGAACTGCTGATTTACCTTGAGGAAGGGAGTGGGGGGGGGTTCCACCCAAACAAGGACAGGGACCAAGGCTGGGATTAATTCAAACGCTGCAGTTAATGGATACATATACCTAACATTTACACTGATGCAGACTGGACTTTTATCTACCAAGAGAGTTGTCATCCGTTAGGCTGTCTACATCCCTCCACAAGCCAACACCACTCTGGCACTCAACGAACTGTGTGGGGACATAAACAAACAAGAAACCGTTCACCCAGAGGCAGCATTTCTGGTAGGTGGAGATTAACGCTGGGAGACTGAAAACCGTCCTACCTCACTGCTACCAACACATCTCCTGGCCACTAGGGGGAGCTAAAACTTTAGACCACTTTTCTTCTACCCACAGAAACACATACAAGCCCCTCCCTCCTTCCTCGCTTCAGCAAATCTGAGCATGACTCTTTTCTCCTGCTTCCTGGTTACAAACAAAAGCTCATACAGGAAGTAGCAGTGATGCGCTCAATACGGAAGTGGTCAGTTGAAGCAGACTGGGGGCTATAAGACTGTTTTGCAAGTACAGGAAATGTTCCAGGATTAATCCGATAGCCTTAAGGAGTTTATCACAACAGTCACAGTATTTTTATTTAACTTTATTTGAACAAGGAAGACACATTAAGACCTAGGTCTTTTCCAAATGCAAACTGTATAATACAATATAAAATACAAATGAAATATACAGTATATGTACACATTAAAATGAAAAAAACACAGTCATTTCAAGTACAAATAAAACATCACAAATCCCTCAGAAACGTATGCAAACCAAAAGCCATGGATTACAGGCAATACCGCGCTAGGCTAAAGGCTAGAGCTGCCGCTTACAAGGAACAGGACACGGACATGGACACATACTTGAACTACGACCTCCAACGAGACATCCAACATGTAAAAGGACAATATAGGAAGAAGGTGAAATCCTTCTACAGTGGCTCCGATGCTTGTCGTATGTTGTATCATAACGGATTACAAAGGGAAACCCAGCCGTGAGCTGCCCAGCGATGCAGGAGTCCCTAAAATTAGCCTAAAATTTCATGCTCGCTTTGAGGAATATAACACTGTGCCGTGTGTTAAAGTCCCTGATTTTCCGGATGACTGTGTGATTTCGCTCTCCATGGCCAACGTGAGCAAAACATTTGAACAGGTTAACAATCACAAGGCCGGAATACCAGGGCACGTCCTCAAAGCATGCGAAAACCAGCTGGCAAGTGTCTTCACATCCATTTTCAATCTCTTCTTGTCCCAGTCTGTAATCCCAACATGTTTTAAGATGACACCTTTTGTCCCTGTTCCCAAGAGCTCCAAGGTATACTGCCTAAATGACTATCGCCCCATAGCACTCACATCTGTAATTATGAAGCGCATTGAAAGGCTGGTCATGACACACATCAATGCCATCATCCCAGGCACACTAGAGCTTTGCTGACGACACGACGGTCGTAGGCCTGACCACCTACAGCAATGAGACAGTCTACAGGGAGGAGGTCAGAGACTTGGTAGTGTGCTGGCAGGTCAACAACCTCTCCTTCAACATCAATAAGACTAAGGAGCTGATTGTGGACTACCGGAGAAAGAGCAGAGAGCATCAAGTTCTTTGGCATCCACATCGACGGGGCTGTGGTGGAGCGGGTCGAGAGCATCAAGTTCTTTGTCATCCATATTACTAAGGACTTAACATGGTCTGCACTGACAGTTGACAGTTCACAGTTGTGAAGGGGGCACGTTAGCAACTCTTCCCCATCAAGAGGCCAAACGGTACCGGAGCATCGGCTCTCGGGCCAACAGGCTCCGAGACAGCTTCTACCCCAAAGACGGTTAAATAGCCAGACTGATAAATAGTCAAGGAATGCTAGCCGAACTGTCTGCACTGACCCTAAAGACACACACTAGACTAGGCTTGGGCAACTCCAGTCCTACATTAGATCAGGCAGGTGCTATTCCAGTCTTCTGGGGTCTGATTGGTGTCACACACTTCCCCCATCATCCCGAGCAAACACACTTGATTTAAACTAATTGCATTTTTAACTCTCAAATCAAATCAAAGTTAATTTGTCACGTGCGCCGAATACAAGAGGTGTAAACTTTACAGTGAAATGCTTACTTACAGGCTCTAACCAATGGTGCGGGAAAAAAAGTATGTGTGTGTGTGTAGGTAAGTAAAGAAATAAAACAACAGTAAAAATGCTCTCATGCATGCCTCAGTGTTGCTTGCCTCGAAGCGAGCATAGTATTGATTTAGCTCATCTGGTAGGCTCGTGTCACTGGGCAGCTCACGGCTGTGCTTCCCTTTGTAGTCTGTAATAGTTTGCAAGCCCTGGCACATCCAACGAGCGTCAGAGCCTGTGTAGTATGATTCAATCTTAGCCCTGTATTGACGCTTTGCCTGTTTGATGGTTCGTCGCAGGGCATAGCGGGATTTCTTTTAAGCTTCCGGGCTAGAGTCCCACACCTTGAAAGTGGCAACTCTACCCTTTAGCTCAGTGCGAATGTTGCCTGTAATCCATGGCTTCTGGTTGGGGTATGTACGTACAGTCACTGTGGGGAGGACGTCCTCAATGCACTTATTGATAAAGCCAGTGACTGATGTGGTGTCATCGGAAGAATCCCGGAACATGTTCCATAGCAAAAGAGTCCTGTAGTTTAGCATCTGCTTCATCTGACCATTTTTTTATAGACCGAGTCACTGGTGCTTCCTGCTTTAATTTTTGCTTGTAAACAGGAATCAGGAGGATAGAGTTGTGGTCGGATTTACCAAATGGAAGGCGAGGGAGAGCTTTGTACGCGACTCCGTGTGTGGAGTACAGGTGATCTAGAATTTGTTTCCCTCTGGTTGCACATTTAACATGCTGATAGAAATGAGGTAAAACTGATTTAAGTTTCCCTGCATTAAAGTCTCCGGCCACTAGGAGCGCCGCCTCTGGGTGAGTGGTTTCCTGGTTGCTTATTTCCTTATACAGCTGACTGAGTGCAGTCTTAGTGCCAGCATCTGTCTGTGGTGGTAAATAAACAGCCACGAAAAGTATAGCTGAGAACTCTCTAGGCAAGTAGTGTGGCCTGCAGATTATCACAATATACTCTACTTCAGGCGAGCAGAATCTAGAGACTTCCTTAGATTTCGCGCACCAGCTGTTGTTTACAAATATTAATAGACTGCCCCCCCTCGTCTTACCAGAGTGTGCTTTTCTATCCTGCCGGTGCAGCGTGCATCCAGCTAGCTGAATATCCATGTCGTCATTCAGCCACGATTCCGTGAAACATAAGATATTACCATTTCTGATGGTAGCATATTCGTGATCGTACCTCATCTAGTTTATTCTCCAATGATTGCACAGTGGCGAGTAATATTGATGGTAACGGCAGCTTTCCTAGTTGTCTTCTGCGGGTCCTGTAACGGTTTTCTTCGTGAGAAGGAGAGTCGGACCAAAATGCAGCGTGTAGATTGCGATTCATGTTTAATGAAAAACCACACTAAACACAAACACTACAAAAACAATAAACGTAACGAAAACCTAAACAGCCTATCTGGTGAAAACACATAGACAGGAACAATCACCCACAAACACACAGTGAACCCCAGGCTACCTAAATATGGTTCCCAATCAGAGACAATAATGAACACCTGCCTCTGACTGAGAACCATATCAGGCTGAACATAGAAATAGACAAACAAGACATGAAACATAGAATGCCCACTCAGATCACACCCTGACCAATCAAAACATAGAAAATACAAAGTAAACTATGGTCAGGGCGTGACAGTACCCCCCCCCCCAAGGTGCGGACTCCGGCCGCAAAACCTGAACCTATAGGGGAGGGTCTGGGTGGGCATCTGTCCGCGGTGGCGGCTCTGGCGCTGGACGTGGACCCCACTCCATGACAGTTTTAATCCCCCTCCTAAACGTCCCTAAATAGGTTACCCACCACAATGATAACATGGGACAGAGGGACAGCTCGGGACAGAGGTAACTCGGGACAGATGGGTAGCTCAGCCCTGAGAGGAAGCTCAGCACTGAGAAGAAGCTCAGCACTGAGAAGAAGCTCAGGCAGGTGGTTAGATCCGGCAGATCCTGGCTGGCTGGCGGTTCTGGAAGATCCTGGCTGACTGGCGGATCCGGAAGATCCTGGCTGACTGGCGGATCTGGGAGAATCTGGACGACTGGCGGATCTGGGAGAATCTGGTCGACTGGCAGATCTGGGAGAGTCTGGTCGACTGGCAGATCTGGAAGAGTCTGGTCGACTGGCAGATCTGGAAGAGTCTGGTCGACTGGCAGATCTGGAAGAGTCTGGACGACTGGCAGATCTGGAAGAGTCTGGACGACTGGCAGATCTGGAAGAGTCTGGACGACTGGCAGATCTGGAAGAGTCTGGACGACTGGCAGATCTGGAAGAGTCTGGACGACTGGCAGATCTGGAAGAGTCTGGACGACTGGCAGATCTGGAAGAGTCTGGACGACTGGCAGATCTGGAAGAGTCTGGTCGACTGGCAGATCTGGAAGAGTCTGGTCGACTGGCAGATCTGGAAGAGTCTGGTCGACTGGCAGATCTGGAAGAGTCTGGTCGACTGGCAGATCTGGAAGAGTCTGGACGACTGGCAGATCTGGAAGAGTCTGGACGACTGGCAGATCTGGAAGAGACTGGTCGACACAGACTGGCTGCTCTGGCTGCTCCATGCTGACTGACAGCTCTGGCTGCTCCATGCTGGCAGACTGCTCTGGCTGCTCCATGATGACTGGTAGCTCTGGCTGCTCCATGCTGACTGGCTGCTCCATGCTGACTGGCAACTCTGGCTGCTCCATGCTGACTGGCTGCTCCATGCTGACTGGCAGCTCTGGCTGCTCCATGCTGACTGGCTGCTCTGGCTGCTCCATGCTGACTGGCTGCTCCATGCTGACTGGCTGCTCCATGCTGACTGGCGGCCCTGGCTGCTCCATGCTGACTGGCGGCCCTGGCTGCTCCATGCTGACTGGCGGCCCTGGCTGCTCCATGCTGACTGGCGGCCCTGGCGGCTCCTTGCAGACTGGCAGCTCTGGCGGCTCCTTGCAGACTGGCAGCTCTGGCGGCTCCTTGCAGACTGGCAGCTCTGGCGGCTCCTTGCAGACTGGCAGCTTTGGCGGCATCCTGCAGACTGGCGGCTCCTTGCAGACTGGCAGCTCCATGCAGACTGGCAGCTCTATGCAGACTGGCAGCTCCTTGCAGACTGGCAGCTCCTTGCAGACTGGCAGCTCTAAGCTAACTGGCAGCTCTATGCTAACTGGCAGCTCTATGCTAACTGGCAGCTCTATGCTAACTGGCAGCTCTATGCTAACTGGCAGCTCTATGCTAACTGGCAGTTCTGAACAGGCGGGAGACTCCGGCAGCGCTGTAGAGAAGGCAGGCTCTAACAGCGCTAAACAGGCAGGAGACTCCGACAGCGCTGAAGAGAAGGGAGGCTCTGGCAGCGCTGGACAGGCGAGGCGCACTGTAGGCCTGATGCGTGGTGCTGGCACTGGTGGTACTGGGCCGAGGACACGCACAGGAAGCCTGGTGCGGGGAGCTGCTACCGGAGGGCTGGGGTGTGGAGGTGGTACTGGAAAAACCGGACCGTGCAGGCGCACTGGAGCTCTTGAGCACCGAGCCTGCCCAACCTTACCTGGTTGAATGCTCACGGTCGCCCTGCCAGTGCGGCGAGGTGGAATAGCCCGCACTGGACTATGCAGGCGAACCGGAGAAACCGAGCGCAAGGCTGGTGCCATGTAAACCGGCCCAAGGAGACGCACTGGGGACCAGCTGCGTAGAGCCGGCTTCATGGCATTAGGCTCGACGCTCAATCTAGCCCGGCAGACACGTGGAGCTGGAATATACCGCACCGGGCTATGCACCCGCACTGGAGACACCGTGCGCACCACTGCATAACACGGTGCCTGTCCGGTCTCTCTAGCCCCCCGGTAAGCACAGGGAGTCTGCCCAGGTCTCCTACCTGGCGTAGCCATACTCCCTGTTAGCCCCCCCCCAAGAAATTTTTGGGGCTGCCTCTCAGGCTTCCATCCGCTACGTCGTGCTGCCTCCTCATATCTGCGCCTCTCAGCTTTCGCCGCCTCCAGTTCCTCCTTGGGGCGGCGATATTCTCCAGGCTGAGCCCAGGGTCCTTTACCGTCCAGTTCTTCCTCCCATGTCCATTTCTCCAGGTGGTGCAGCCTCTCCCACTGCAGCTGCTCCTGCTGCTTCTTCTCCTGCTGCACCTTTGGGCGGCTACACTCCCCTGGTTTAGCCCAGGGTCCTCTCCCGTCGAGGATTTCCTCCCATGTCCAGAAGTCCTTATTGCGCGTCTCCTCGCGCTGCTCCTGCCTGTTGACACGCTGCTTGGTCCGTTGGTGGTGGGTGATTCTGTAACGGTTTTCTTCGTGAGAAGGAGAGTCGGACCAAAATGCAGCGTGTAGATTGCGATTCATGTTTAATGAAAAACCACACTAAACACAAACACTACAAAAACAATAAACGTAACGAAAACCTAAACAGCCTATCTGGTGAAAACACATAGACAGGAACAATCACCCACAAACACACAGTGAACCCCAGGCTACCTAAATATGGTTCCCAATCAGAGACAATAATGAACACCTGCCTCTGACTGAGAACCATATCAGGCTGAACATAGAAATAGACAAACAAGACATGAAACATAGAATGCCCACTCAGATCACACCCTGACCAATCAAAACATAGAAAATACAAAGTAAACTATGGTCAGGGCGTGACAGGTCCGGACGAGGCATCCGGCTCTTCGTCCTCTGCGTCGCTTCCTTTGGCGAATAATTGGGATGTCTGCCCTGTGGGGTGTTTGGAGAATATCGTTTGAGTCCTGCTTGTTGTTGTTGTTGTTGAAAAAATCTTTGTCTAATCCGAGGTGAGTGATCACTGTCCTGATATCCAGAAGCTCTTTTCTTCAATAAGATACGGTTGCAGAAACATTATGTACAAAATAAGTTACAAATATCGCAAAAAAATCCCACATAATAGCACAATTGGTTTGGAGACCGTAAAACGGCGGCCATGTCCTCCGGCGCCATTTTCCAAGATCATGATTAGTTGATTGTTGGAGTCAGGTGTGTTAGCTGGAACTGGGGGTAAACGTGTGACAACAATCAGGCCCCCGAGGACTAGAGTTGCCCAGGCCTACACTAGACCATATACAGTGCCTTGCGAAAGTATTCGGCCCCCTTGAACTTTGCGACCTTTTGCCACATTTCAGGCTTCAAACATAAAGATATGAAACTGTATTTTTTTGTGAAGAATCAACAAGTGGGACACAATCATGAAGTGGAACGACATTTATTGGATATTTCAAACTTTTTTAACAAATCAAAAACTGAAAAATTGGTTGTGCAAAATTATTCAGCCCCCTTAAGTTAATACTTTGTAGCGCCACCTTTTGCTGTGATTACAGCTGTAAGTCGCTTGGGGTATGTCTCTATCAGTTTTGCACATCGAGAGACTGAAATTTTTAACCATTCCTCCTTGCAAAACTTTAGCTTTATGTTTTGGATCATTGTCTTGTTGGAAGACAAATCTCCGTCCCAGTCTCAGGTCTTTTGCAGACTCCATCAGGTTTTCTTCCAGAATGGTCCTGTATTTGGCTCCATCCATCTTTCCATCAATTTTAACCATCTTCCCTGTCCCTGCTGAAGAAAAGCAGGCCAGATTTGTGCAATATACGACTGATTGTTGTCCTATGGACAGAGTCTCCCACCTCAGCTGTAGATCTCTGCAGTTCATCCAGAGTGATCATGGGCCTCTTGGCTGCATCTCGGATCAGTCTTCTCCTTGTATGAGCTGAAAGTTTAGAGGGATGGCCAGGTCTTGGTAGATTTGCAGTGGTCTGATACTCCTTCCATTTCAATATTATCGCTTGCACAGTGCTCCTTGGGATGTTTAAAGCTTGGGAAATCTTTTTGTATCCAAATCCGGCTTTAAACTTCTTCACAACAGTATCTCGGACCTGCCTGGTGTGTTCCTTGTTCTTCATGATGCTCTCTGCGCTTTTAACGGACCTCTGAGACTATCACAGTGCAGGTGCATTTATACACAGACTTGATTACACACAGGTGGATTGTATTTATCATCATTAGTCATTTAGGTCAACATTGGATCATTCAGAGATCCTCACTGAACTTCTGGAGAGAGTTTGCTGCACTGAAAGTAAAGGGGCTGAATCATTTTGCACGCCCAATTTTTCAGTTTTTGATTTGTTAAAAAAGTTTGAAATATCCAATAAATGTCATTCCACTTCATGATTGTGTCCCACTTGTTGTTGATTCTTCTCAAAAAAATACAGTTTTATATCTTTATGTTTGAAGCCTGAAATGTGGCAAAAGGTCGCAAAGTTCAAGGGGGCCGAATACTTTCGCAAGGCACTGTATACACAACATATATACACCATATACACACTCACTAGACTATATATACACACTATATACACACTCACTAGACTATATATACACACTATATACACACTCACTAGACTATATATACACTATATACACACTCACTAGACTATATACACTATATACACACTCACTAGACTATATATACACACTATATACACACTCACTAGACTATATATACACACTATATACACACTCACTAGACTATATATACACACTATATACACACTCACTAGACTATATATACACACTATATACACACTCACTAGACTATATTTACACACTCTATACACACTCACTAGACTATATACACACTCACTAGCCTATATACACACTCACTAGACTATATACACACTATATACACACTCACTAGACTATATATACACACTATATACACACTCACTAGACTATATACACACTCACTAGACTATATATACACACTATATTCACACTCACTAGACTATATACACACTATATACACACTATATACACACTATATACACACACTCACTAGACTATATACACACTATATACACACTATATACACACTATATACACACTCACTCACACATTACATAACACAAAAGTATACGGACTCAAATACTTTCACACTCACCATTTGCTGCTTCTACTCTGTTCTTTATTTTACTCTGATTATTATCTACCCTGATGTCTAGTCACTTTACCCTGCCTTCATGTACATATCTACCTCAAATACCTTATTATCATCTATCCTGATGCCTAGTCACTTTACCCTGCCTTCATGTACATATCTACCTCAAATACCTTATTATTATCTATCCTGATGTCTAGTCACTTTACCCTGCCTTCATGTACATATCTACCTCCAAATACCTTATTATTATATATCCTGATGACTAGTCACTTTACCCTGCCTTCATGTACATATCTACCTCCAAATACCTTATTATTATATATCCTGATGACTAGTCACTTTACCCTGCCTTCATGTACATATCTACCTCCAAATACCTTATTATTATATATCCTGATGACTAGTCACTTTACCCTGCCTTCATGTACATATCTACCTCCAAATACCTTATTATTATATATCCTGATGTCTAGTCACTTTACCCTGCCTTCATGTACATATCTACCTCAAATAACTTATTATTATCTATCCTGATGTCTAGTCACTTTACCCTGCCTTCATGTACATATCTACCTCAAATACCTTATTATTATATATCCTGATGACTAGTCACTTTACCCTGCCTTCATGTACATATCTACCTCAAATACCTTATTATTATATATCCTGATGACTAGTCACTTTACCCTGCCTTCATGTACATATCTACCTCCAAATACCTTATTTGTCATGTACTGTCATGTTGTCTTGTCTCTGTCCTTTCCCTTCACCCTGTCTCCCTCTGCTGGTCGTGTTAGGTTACCTTTTCTCCCCCGCTTTCCCCCAGCTGTCCCTTGTCTCCTCTAACTACCCATTCACCCCGTTCCCCACCTGTTCCCTTTTTTCCCTCTGATTAGGTCCCTATATCTCTCTCTGTTTCTGCTCCTGTCCTTGTCGGATTCTTGTTTGTTTGTGTCATTCATGCCTGAACCAGACTGTCGTCATGTTTGCTGTAACCTTGTCCTGTCGGAATCTGCCGGTCCATCTGAGCCTACCTATGTTTGGTAATTAAAGAAGCTCTGTTTAAGTTGATTCGCTTTTGGGTCCTCATTCACGCACCGTAACAGAAGAATCCGACCAAGAATGGACCCAGCGACTTCGGATCCTCTCCACTCAGCCGTCGAGATCCAGGGAGCGATGCTAGGCAGACACAAGCAGGAATTGTCTGCTGCTCGACATGCCGTTGAGACCCTGGCCACCCAAGTCTCCAACCTCACAGAACAGGTTCACCATCTCCGCCTCGATCCACCGGCCACTTCCAGGGCTTTCGAATCTCCGGAGCCCAGAATCAATAACCCGCCGTGTTACTCTGGGGAGCCCACTGAATGCCGCTCGTTCCTCACCCAGTGTGATATTGTGTTTTCTCTCCAGCCCAACACTTACTCCAGGAGCACTGCTCGTGTCGCCTACGTCATATCTCTCCTTATTGGACGGGCTCGTGAGTGGGGCACGGCAATCTGGGAGGCAAGGGCTGAGTGTACTAACCAGTATCAAGACTTTAAGGAGGAGATGATACGGGTTTTTGATCGATCTGTTTTTGGGGAGGAGGCTTCCAGGGCCCTGTCTTCCCTATGTCAAGGCAATCGATCCATAACAGACTACTCTATTGAGTTTCGCACTCTTGCTGTCTCCAGTGGCTGGAACGAGCCGGCCTTGCTCGCTCGTCTTCTGGAGGGTTTCCGCGCAGAGGTAAAGGATGAGATTCTCTCCCGGGAGGTTCCTTCCAGCGTGGATTCCTTGATTGAACTCGCTATTCGCATTGAGCGACGGGTTGATCTTCGTCACCGAGCTCGTGGAAAGGAGCTCGCGCTCTCCGTCGCCTCCCTCTCCGCATCACTACCATCTTCCTCTGCCGGCTCGGGTGCTGAGCCCATGCAGCTGGGAGGTATCCGCATCTCGACTGAGGAGAGGGAACGGAGAATCACCAACCGCCTCTGTCTCTATTGCGGTTCCGCTGGTCATTTTGTCACTTCATGTCCAGTAAAAGGCCAGAGCTCGTCAGTAAGCGGAGGGCTACTGGTGAGCGCTACTACTCCTGTCTCTCCTTCAAGATCCTGCACTACCTTGTCGGTCCATCTACGCTGGACCGGTTCGTCAGCTTCCTGCAGTGCCTTAATAGACTCTGGGGCGGAGGGCTGTTTTATGGACGAGACCTGGGCTCGGGAACATGACATTCCTCTCAGACAGTTAAAGGAGCCCACGGCCTTGTTCGCCCTGGATGGTAGTCCTCTCCCCAGGATTCAGCGTGAGACGCTACCTTTAACCCTCACTGTTTCTGGTAATCATAGTGAAACCATTTCTTTTTTAATTTTTCGTTCACCTTTTACACCTGTTGTTTTGGGCCATCCCTGGCTAGTTTGTCATAATCCTTCCATTAATTGGTCTAGTAATTCTATCCTCTCCTGGAATGTCTCTTGTCATGTGAAATGTTTAATGTCTGCTATCCCTCCTGTTTCCTCTGTCTCTTCTTCACAGGAGGAGCCTGGTGATTTGACAGGGGTGCCGGAGGAATATCACGATCTGCGCACGGTGTTCAGTCGGTCCAGGGCCACCTCTCTTCCTCCACACCGGTCCTATGATTGTAGTATTGATCTCCTTCCGGGAACCACCCCCCCCCCGGGGTAGACTATACTCTCTGTCGGCTCCCGAACGTAAGGCTCTCGAAGATTATTTGTCTGTAGCTCTTGACGCCGGTACCATAGTCCCCTCCTCCTCTCCCGCCGGAGCGGGGTTTTTTTTTGTCAAGAAGAAGGACGGGTCTCTGCGCCCCTGCATAGATTATCGAGGGCTGAATGACATAACAGTGAAGAATCGTTATCCGCTTCCTCTTATGTCTTCAGCCTTCGAGATCCTGCAGGGAGCCAGGTTTTTCACTAAGTTGGACCTTCGTAACGCTTACCATCCCGTGCGCATCAGGGAGGGGGACGAGTGGAAGACGGCGTTTAACACTCCGTTAGGGCACTTTGAATACCGGGTTCTTCCTTTCGGCCTCGCTAACGCTCCAGCTGTCTTTCAGGCATTAGTCAATGATGTCCTGAGAGACATGCTGAACATCTTTGTTTTCGTTTACCTTGACGATATCCTGATTTTTTCACCGTCACTCCAGATTCATGTTCAGCACGTTCGACGTGTCCTCCAGCGCCTTTTAGAGAATTGTCTTTTTGTGAAGGCTGAGAAGTGCACTTTTCATGCCTCCTCCGTCACATTTCTCGGTTCTGTTATTTCCGCTGAAGGCATTAAGATGGATCCCGCTAAGGTCCAAGCTGTCATTGATTGGCCCGTCCCTAAGTCACGCGTCGAGCTGCAGCGCTTTCTCGGCTTCGCGAACTTCTATCGTCGTTTCATCCGTAATTTCGGTCAGGTGGCAGCTCCTCTCACAGCCCTTACTTCTGTCAAGACGTGCTTTAAGTGGTCCGTTTCCGCCCAGGGAGCTTTTGATCTCCTCAAGAATCGTTTTACATCCGCTCCTATCCTTGTTACACCTGACGTCTCTAGACAGTTCGTTGTCGAGGTTGACGCGTCAGAGGTGGGAGTGGGAGCCATCCTTTCTCAGCGCTCCCTCTCTGACGACAAGGTCCACCCATGCGCGTATTTTTCTCATCGCCTGTCGCCGTCGGAACGTAACTATGATGTGGGTAACCGCGAACTGCTCGCCATCCGGTTAGCCCTAGGCGAATGGCGACAGTGGTTGGAGGGGGCGACCGTTCCTTTTGTCGTTTGGACTGACCATAGGAACCTTGAGTACATCCGTTCTGCCAAACGACTTAATGCGCGTCAGGCGCGTTGGGCGCTGTTTTTCGCTCGTTTCGAGTTCGTGATTTCTTATCGTCCGGGCTCTAAGAACACCAAGCCTGATGCTTTGTCTCGTCTCTTCAGTTCTTCAGTAGCCTCCACTGACCCCGAGGGGATTCTCCCTGAGGGGCGTGTTGTCGGGTTGACTGTCTGGGGAATTGAGAGGCAGGTAAAGCAAGCACTCACTCAAACTCCGTCGCCGCGCGCTTGTCCTAGGAACCTTCTTTTCGTTCCCGTTCCTACTCGTCTGGCCGTTCTTCAGTGGGCTCACTCTGCCAAGTTAGCCGGCCACCCTGGCGTTCGGGGTACGCTTGCTTCCATTCGCCAGCGTTTCTGGTGGCCCACCCGGGAGCATGACACGCGTCGTTTCGTGGCTGCTTGTTCGGTCTGCGCGCAGACTAAGTCCGGTAACTCTCCTCCTGCCGGCCGTCTCAGGCCGCTTCCTATTCCCTCTCGACCGTGGTCTCACATCGCCTTAGATTTTGTCACCGGACTGCCTTCGTCAGCGGGGAAGACTGTTATTCTTACGGTTGTCGATAGGTTCTCTAAGGCGGCTCATTTCATTCCCCTTGCTAAGCTTCCTTCTGCTAAAGAGACGGCACAAATCATCATCGAGAATGTTTTCAGAATTCATGGCCTTCCGTCAGACGTCGTTTCGGACAGAGGTCCGCAATTCACGTCTCAATTTTGGAGGGAGTTTTGCCGTTTGATTGGGGCTTCCGTCAGTCTCTCTTCCGGCTTTCACCCCCAGTCTAACGGTCAAGCAGAACGGGCCAATCAGACTATTGGTCGCATCTTACGCAGTCTTTCTTTTCGCAACCCTGCGTCTTGGTCAGAACAGCTCCCCTGGGCAGAATACGCCCACAACTCGCTTCCTTCGTCTGCGACCGGGCTATCTCCTTTTCAGAGTAGCCTCGGGTACCAGCCTCCGTTGTTCTCATCTCAGTTCGCCGAGTCCAGCGTCCCCTCCGCTCAGGCTTTTGTCCAACGTTGCGAGCGCACCTGGAAGAGGGTCAGGTCTGCACTTTGCCGTTATAGGGCGCAGACTGTGAGAGCTGCTAATAAGCGTAGAACTAAGAGCCCTAGATATTGTCGCGGTCAGAGAGTTTGGCTCTCCACTCAGAACCTTCCCCTTAAGACGGCTTCTCGCAAGTTGACCCCGCGGTTCATTGGTCCATTCCGTATCTCTCAGGTCATTAATCCTGTCGCAGTGCGACTTCTTCTTCCGCGATATCTTCGTCGCGTCCACCCGGTCTTCCATGTCTCCTGCGTTAAGCCCGTTCTTCGCGCCCCCGCTCGTCTTCCCCCCCCCCCCCCCATCCTTGTCGAGGGCGCACCTATCTACAGGGTCCGTAAAATCTTGGACATGCGTCCTCGGGGCCGTGGTCATCAGTACCTAGTTGACTGGGAGGGGTACGGTCCTGAGGAGAGGAGTTGGGTTCCCTCTCGGGACGTGCTGGACCGTGCGCTGATTGATGATTTCCTCCGTTGCCGCCAGGTTTCCTCCTCGAGTGCGCCAGGAGGCGCTCGGTGAGTGGGGGGGTACTGTCATGTACTGTCATGTTGTCTTGTCTCTGTCCTTTCCCTTCACCCTGTCTCCCTCTGCTGGTCGTGTTAGGTTACCTTTTCTCCCCCGCTTTCCCCCAGCTGTCCCTTGTCTCCTCTAACTACCCATTCACCCCGTTCCCCACCTGTTCCCATTTTTCCCTCTGATTAGGTCCCTATATCTCTCTCTGTTTCTGCTCCTGTCCTTGTCGGATTCTTGTTTGTTTGTGTCATTCATGCCTGAACCAGACTGTCGTCATGTTTGCTGTAACCTTGTCCTGTCCTGTCGGAATCTGCCGGTCCATCTGAGCCTACCTATGTTTGGTAATTAAAGAAGCTCTGTTTAAGTTGATTCGCTTTTGGGTCCTCATTCACGCACCGTAACATTATTATTATATATCCTGATGACTAGTCACTTTACCCTGCCTTCATGTACATATCTACCTCCAAATACCTTATTATTATATATCCTGATGACTAGTCACTTTACCCTGCCTTCATGTACATATCTACCTCCAAATACCTTATTATTATATATCCTGATGTCTAGTCACTTTACCCTGCCTTCATGTACATATCTACCTCAAATAACTTATTATTATCTATCCTGATGTCTAGTCACTTTACCCTGCCTTCATGTACATATCTACCTCAAATACCTTATTATTATATATCCTGATGACTAGTCACTTTACCCTGCCTTCATGTACATATCTACCTCAAATACCCTATTATCATCTATCCTGATGCCTGGTCACTTTACCCTGCCTTCATGTACATATCTACCTCAAATACATTATTATTATTATCTATCCTGATGTCTAGTCTCTTTACCCTGCCTTCATGTACATATCTACCTCAAATACCTTATTATCATCTATCCTGATGTCTAGTCACTTTACCCTGCCTTCATGTACATATCTACCTCAAATACCTTGTAACTCTGCACATTGATCTGATTCTCCCTGTATATAGCTCTGCACATTGATCTGTTACTGGTACTCCCTGAATATAGCTCCACATTGATCTGGTACTCCCTGTATATAGCTCCACATTTTTAAAATTTATTTTATTTTACCTTTATTTAACTAGGCAAGTCAGTTAAGAACAAATTCTTATTTTCAATGACGGCCTAGGAACAGTGGGTTAACTGCCTGTTCAGGGGCAGAACGACAGATTTGTACCTTGTCAGCTCGGGGGTTTGAACTTACAACTTTTCTGGTTACTAGTCCAACACTCTAACCACTAGGCTACCCTGCCGCCCCACATTGATCTGGTACTGGTACTCCCTGTATATAGCGCCTCATTGATCTTGTACTGGTACTCCCTGTATATAGTGCCTCATTGATCTGGTACTGGTACTCCCTGAATATAGCTCCACATTGATCTGGTACTCCCTGTATATAGCTTCACATTGATCTGGTACTCCCTGTATATAGCGCCTCATTGATCTGGTACTGGTACTCCCTGTATATAGTGCCTCATTGATCTTGTACTGGTACTCCCTGTATATAGTGCCACATTGATCTGGTACTGGTATTCCCTGTATATAGTGCCTCATTGATCTGGTACTGGTACTCCCTGTATATAGTGCCTCATTGATCTGGTACTGGTACTCCCTGTATATAGTGCCTCATTGATCTGGTACTGGTACTCCCTGTATATAGTGCCTCATTGATCTGGTACTGGTATTCCCTGTATATAGTGCCTCATTGATCTGGTACTGGTACTCCCTGTATATAGTGCCTCATTGATCTGGTACTGGTAGTCCCTGTATATAGCTCCACATTGATCTGGTACTCCCTGTATATAGCTCCACATTGATCTGGTACTCACTGTATATAGCTCCACATTGATCTGGTACTCCCTGTATATAGCTCCACATTGATCTGGTACTGGTACTCCCTGTATATAGCTCCACATTGATCTGGTACTGGTGCTCCCTGTATATAGTGCCTCATTGATCTGGTACTGGTACTCCCTGTATATAGCTCCACATTGATCTGGTACTGGTACTCCCTGTATATAGCTCCACATTGATCTGGTACTCCCTGTATATAGCTCCACATTGATCTGGTACTCACTGTATATAGCTCCACATTGATCTGGTACTCCCTGTATATAGCTCCACATTGATCTGGTACTGGTACTCCCTGTATATAGCGCCTCATTGATCTGGTACTGGTACTCCCTGTATATAGCGCCTCATTGATCTTGTACTGGTACTCCCTGTATATAGCTCCACATTGATCTGGTACTGGTACTCCCTGTATATAGTGCCTCATTGATCTGGTACTGGTATTCCCTGTATATAGTGCCTCATTGATCTGGTACTGGTATTCCCTGTATATAGTGCCTCATTGATCTGGTACTGGTACTCCCTGTATATAGTGCCTCATTGATCTGGTACTGGTACTCCCTGTATATAGTGCCTCATTGATCTGGTACTGGTATTCCCTGTATATAGTGCCTCATTGATCTGGTACTGGTACGCCCTGTATATAGTGCCTCATTGATCTGGTACTGGTATTCCCTGTATATAGTGCCTCATTGATCTGGTACTGGTACTCCCTGTATATAGTGCCTCATTGATCTGGTACTGGTATTCCCTGTATATAGTGCCTCATTGATCTGGTACTGGTACTCCCTGTATATAGTGCCTCATTGATCTGGTACTGGTACTCCCTGTATATAGTGCCTCATTGATCTGGTACTGGTACTCCCTGTATATAGTGCCTCATTGATCTTGTACTGGTACTCCCTGTATATAGTGCCTCATTGATCTGGTACTGGTACTCCCTGTATATAGCGCCTCATTGATCTGGTACTGGTACTCCCTGTATATAGCGCCTCATTGATCTGGTACTGGTACTCCCTGTATATAGTGCCTCATTGATCTGGTACTGGTACTCCCTGTATATAGCGCCTCATTGATCTGGTACTGGTATTCCCTGTATATAGTGCCTCATTGATCTGGTACTGGTATTCCCTGTATATAGTGCCTCATTGATCTGGTACTGGTACTCCCTGTATATAGTGCCTCATTGATCTTGTACTGGTACTCCCTGTATATAGTGCCTCATTGATCTGGTACTGGTATTCCCTGTATATAGTGCCTCATTGATCTGGTACTGGTATTCCCTGTATATAGTGCCTCATTGATATGGTACTGGTACTCCCTGTATATAGTGCCTCATTGATCTGGTACTGGTATTCCCTGTATATAGTGCCTCATTGATCTGGTACTGGTATTCCCTGTATATAGTGCCTCATTGATCTGGTACTGGTACTCCCTGTATATAGTGCCTCATTGATCTGGTACTGGTATTCCCTGTATATAGTGCCTCATTGATCTGGTACTGGTATTCCCTGTATATAGTGCCTCATTGATCTGGTACTGGTACTCCCTGTATATAGTGCCTCATTGATCTGGTACTGGTATTCCCTGTATATAGTGCCTCATTGATCTGGTACTGGTACTCCCTGTATATAGTGCCTCATTGATCTGGTACTGGTATTCCCTGTATATAGCGCCTCATTGATCTGGTACTGGTATTCCCTGTATATAGTGCCTCATTGATCTGGTACTGGTATTCCCTGTATTTAGCTCCATTCTTGTGTATTTTATTCTATTCCTATTGTTTTCCTATTGAATGTTTGAACCTTGCATCGTTGGGAAGGGCTTACAAGCATTTCATTGTAAAGTCTATATTTTAGTAGATGCTCCTTTTCCAGAGGAACTTACAGTAGTTAGTGTCTACAGTAGTTAGTGTCTACAGTAGTTAGTGTCTCTACAGTAGTTAGTGTCTACAGTAGTTAGTGTCTCTACAGTAGTTAGTGTCTCTACAGTAGTTAGTGTCTCTACAGTAGTTAGTGTCTACAGTAGTTAGTATCTACAGTAGTTAGTGTCTCTACAGTAGTTAGTGTCTACAGTAGTTAGTGTCTACAGTAGTTAGTGTCTACAGTAGTTAGTGTCTACAGTAGTTAGTGTCTCTACAGTAGTTAGTGTCTACAGTAGTTAGTGTCTACAGTAGTTAGTGTATACAGTAGTTAGTGTCTCTACAGTAGTTAGTATCTACAGTAGTTAGTGTCTCTACAGTAGTTAGTGTCTACAGTAGTTAGTGTCTCTACAGTAGTTAGTGTCTCTACAGTAGTTAGTGTCTATAGTAGTTAGTGTCTACAGTAGTTAGTGTCTACAGTAGTTAGTGTCTACAGTAGTTAGTGTCTACATGTTGTTATTGGTCCCCCATTTTCTTAACCTGTCCCCCACAACCCTGGCGCGTCAAACACCTTGCTCTACCACCTGAGCCACACCTGACCAGAACCTGTTGCAGTTGGTGCATGTGACAAATAAAATGTGACTTGATTTGATGTGTGCTTGTTGTTTTTTTGCAGATAGGGGGGGAAAACAACGCTGAAACCCAGAAAATATTCTTGCAATTTAAGACCAAACCATATTCAGACTGATTCCAAATTCAACCATTACTGACACACAAAGAAATTCAATTTTGTCCCACAAATCAGGGGTCTCTGTATTCTGCTTAGCTGTAACTCAGCACAATGGGAAGACATCCATTATGCATTTACTCATTTGGCAACATACTCAGGATATCACTGAGCGGCAGAGCCCTATGAAACAATACGATCATGGAACAATTTGTCCTGGCTTGTCATGTGTTTCATATGCAGACATTAGTTATCACAGTATTGTAAGAAAGGGCTGTGTGTGAAGGAAGGAAGGAAGGAAGGAAGGAAGGAGGGAAGGAAGGAAGGAAGGAAGGAAGGAAGGAAGGAAGGAAGGAAGGAAGGAAGGAAGGAAGGAAGGAAGGAAGGAAGGAAGGAAGGAAGGAAGGAAGGAAGGAAGGAAGGAAGGAAGGAAGGTACACATACTGAAATAAATGTACAGTGCATTTGAAAACTCCTGGACTTTTTCCACATTTTGTTACGTTACAGCCTTATTCTAAAATTGAATAAATAAAAATCCTCATCAATCTACACACAATACCCCATAAAGACAATGTGAAAACAGGTTTTTAGAAATTTTTGCTAATATATTCAATTTAAAAAACAGAAGGACGGACGGCAAGGACAGACTGATGAAAGGACAGAAGGAAGGAAGGACAGAAGGAAGGAAGGACAGAAGGAAGGATGGACAGAAAGGAAGGAAGGACAGAAAGGAAGGAAGGACAGAAGGAAGGAAGGACAGAAGGAAGGAAGGACAGAAGGAAGGACAGAAAAGAAGAAAGGACAGAAAAGAAGGAAGGACAGAAGGAAGGAAGGACAGAAGGAAGGACAGAAGGAAGGACAGAAGGAAGGAAGGACATAAAGGAAGGAAGGACAGAAGGAAGGAAGGACAGAAGGAAGGAAGGACAGAAGGAAGGAAGGACAGAAAGGAAGGAAGGACAGAAAGGAAGGAAGGACAGAAAGGAATGAAGGACAGAAGGAAGGAAGGACAGAAGGAAGGAAGGACAGAAAGGAAGGACAGAAAGGAAGGAAGGACAGAAAGGAAGGACAGAAGGAAGGAAGGACAGAAGGAAGGAAAGACAGAAGGAAGGACAGAAAAGAAGGAAGGACAGAAGGAAGGAAGGACAGAAGGAAGGAAGGACAGAAGGAAGGAAGGACAGAAAGAAGGAAGGACAGAAGGAAGGACAGAAGGAAGGAAGGACAGAAGGAAGGAAGGAAGGAAGTACAGAAGGAAGGACAGAAGGAAGGACAGAAAGGAAGGAAGAACAGAATGAAGGAAGGACAGAAGGAAGGAAGGACAGAAGGAAGGAAGGACAGAAGGAAGGAAGGACAGAAAGAAGGAAGGACAGAAGGAAGGAAGGACAGAAGGAAGGAATGACAGAAGGAAGGAAGGACAAAAGGAAGGAAGGACAGAAGGAAGGACAGAAAGGAAGGAAGGAAGAACAGAATGAAGGAAGGACAGAAGGAAGGAAGAACAGAAGGAAGGATGGACAGAAGGAAGGAAGGACAGAAGGAAGGAAGGACAGAAAGAAGGAAGGACAGAAAGAAGGAAGGACAGAAGGAAGGAAGGACAGAAGGAAGGAAGGACAGAAGGAAGGAAGGACAGAAGGAAGGAAGGACAGAAAGGAAGGAAGGACAGAAAGGAAGGAAGGACAGAAGGAAGGAAGGACAGAAGGAAGGAAGGACAGAAAGGAAGGCGAGAAGATACACATAGATAAATAAAGGTTTATCCTTCACTGCTTTTAGTGCATCAGACACTTAGCAGAGTACAGTAGACTAGCAACACACTGTACTGAGCTCAGTGGTATTTCTGTTTTTATAAAGACTAGCTCAGTGGTATTTATGTTCCTATAAAGACTAGCTCAGTGGTATTTATGTTCCTATAAAGACTAGCTCAGTGGTATTTATGTTTCTACAAAGACTAGCTCAGTGGTATTTCTGTTTTTATAAAGACTAGCTCAGTGGTATTTATGTTTTTATAAAGACTAGCTCAGTGGTATTTATGTTTTTATAAAGACTAGCTCAGTCATATTTATGTTTCTATAAAGACTAGCTCAGTATTATTTATGTTTTTATAAAGACTAGCTCAGTGGTATTTATGTTTTTATAAAGACTAGCTCAGTGGTGTTTATGTTTTTATAAAGACTAGCTCAGTGGTGTTTATGTTTCTATAAAGACTAGCTCAGTCGTATGTCTGATATAATCTATTCTGACAGTATTAACAGCAGCTATCTTCACCTGATCCTGTGCTCTGCTCTGCCTGGTGGCTCAACTGACTGGACCAAACCTCCAAACTGCTGCTGGTGGTATTACTACTAGTGGTGGTATTACTGCTGGTGGTATTACTGTTGGTGGTATTACTGCTGGTGGTATTACTGCTGGTGGTGGTATTACTACTACTGGTGGTATTACTGCTGTTGGTATTACTACTGGTGGTATTACTACTGGTGGTATTACTGCTGGTGGTGGTATTACTACTACTGGTGGTGGTATTACTGCTGGTGGTATTACTACTGGTGGTGGTATTACTACTGGTGGTGGTATTACTGCTGGTGGTATTACTGCTGGTGGTATTACTGCTGGTGGTGGTATTACTGCTGGTGGTATTACTGCTGCTGGTGGTATTACTACTAGTGGTGGTATTACTGCTGGTGGTATTACTGTTGGTGGTATTACTGCTGGTGGTATTACTGCTGGTGGTGGTATTAGTACTACTGGTGGTGGTATTACTGCTGGTGGTATTACTACTGGTGGTGGTATTACTACTGGTGGTGGTATTACTGCTGGTGGTATTACTGCTGGTGGTATTACTGCTGGTGGTGGTATTACTGCTGGTGGTATTACTGCTGGTGGTGGTATTACTGCTGGTGGTGGTATTACTGCTGGTGGTGGTATAACTACTACTGGTGGTATTACTGCTGGTGGTATTACTGTTGGTGGTGGTATTACTACTGGTGGTATTACTGCTGGTGGTGGTATTACTACTACTGGTGGTATTACTGCTGGTGGTATTACTGTTGGTGGTATTACTGCTGCTGGTGGTATTACTACTACTGGTGGTATTACTGCTGGTGGTATTACTACTGGTGGTATTACTACTGGTGGTATTACTGCTGGTGGTGGTATTACTACTACTGGTGGTGGTATTACTGCTGGTGGTGGTATTACTGCTGGTGGTGGTATTACTACTGGTGGTGGTATTACTACTGGTGGTGGTATTACTGCTGGTGGTGGTATTACTGCTGGTGGTGGTATTACTGCTGGTGGTATTACTACTGGTGGTGGTATTACTACTGGTGGAGGAATTTCTGCTGGTGGTGGTATTACTACTTGTGGTGGTATTACTGCTGGTGGTGGTATTACTGCTGGTGGTATTACTGCTGGTGGTGGTATTACTGCTGGTGGTATTACTGCTGGTGGTGGTATTACTGCTGGTGGTGGTATTACTGTTGGTGGTGGTATTACTGCTGGTGGTATTACTGCTGGTGGTGGTATTACTGCTGGTGGTGGTATTACTGGTGGTGGTATTACTGCTGGTGGTGGTATTACTGCTGGTGGTATTACTACTGGTGGTGGTATTACTACTGGTGGTGGTATTACTGCTGGTGGTGGTATTACTGCTGGTGGTGGTATTACTGCTGGTGGTGGTATTACTGCTGGTGGTGGTATTACTACTGGTGGTGGTATTACTGCTGGTGGTATTACTGCTGGTGGTGGTATTACTACTGGTGGTATTACTGCTGGTGGTGGTATTACTACTGGTGGTATTACTACTGGTGGTGGTATTACTGCTGGTGGTATTACTACTGGTGGTGGTATTACTACTGGTGTTGGTATTACTGCTGGTGGTATTACTACTGGTGGTGGTATTACTACTGGTGGTGGTATTACTGCTGGTGGTGGTATTACTGCTGGTGGTGGTATTACTGCTGGTGGTGGTATTACTGCTGGTGGTATTACTGCTGGTGGTGGTATTACTGCTGGTGGTGGTATTACTACTGGTGGTGGTATTACTGCTGGTGGTATTACTGCTGGTGGTGGTATTACTACTGGTGTTGGTATTACTACTGGTGGTATTACTACTGGTGGTATTACTGCTGGTGGTGGTATTACTACTGGTGGTGGTATTACTACTGGTGGTATTACTGCTGGTGGTGGTATTACTGCAGGTGGTGGTATTACTACTGGTGGTGGTATTACTGCTGGTGGTATTACTGCTGGTGGTGGTATTACTACTGGTGGTGGTATTACTACTGGTGTTATTACTGCTGGTGGTGGTATTACTACTGGTGGTGGTATTACTGCTGGTGGTATTACTGCTGGTGGTGGTATTACTACTGGTGGTATTACTGCTGGTGGTGGTATTACTACTGGTGGTATTACTACTGGTGGTGGTATTACTGCTGGTGGTATTACTACTGGTGGTGGTATTACTACTGGTGTTGGTAATACTGCTGGTGGTATTACTACTGGTGGTGGTATTACTACTGGTGGTGGTATTACTGCTGGTGGTGGTATTACTGCTGGTGGTGGTATTACTGCTGGTGGTGGTATTACTGCTGGTGGTATTACTGCTGGTGGTGGTATTACTGCTGGTGGTGGTATTACTACTGGTGGTGGTATTACTGCTGGTGGTATTACTGCTGGTGGTGGTATTACTACTGGTGTTGGTATTACTACTGGTGGTATTACTACTGGTGGTATTACTGCTGGTGGTAGTATTACTACTGGTGGTGGTATTACTACTGGTGGTATTACTGCTGGTGGTGGTATTACTGCAGGTGGTGGTATTACTACTGGTGGTGGTATTACTGCTGGTGGTATTACTGCTGGTGGTTGTATTACTACTGGTGGTGGTATTACTACTGGTGTTATTACTGCTGGTGGTGGTATTACTACTGGTGGTGGTATTACTGCTGGTGGTGGTATTACTGCTGGTGGTGGTATTACTACTGGTGGTATTACTGCTGGTGGTATTACTACTGGTGGTATTACTACTACTGGTGGTGGTATTACTGCTGGTGGTATTACTGCTGGTGGTGGTATTACTGCTGGTGGTATTACTGCTGGTGGTGGTATTACTACTGGTGGTGGTATTACTACTGGTGGTATTACTGCTGGTGGTGGTATTACTACTGGTGGTGGTATTACTGCTGGTGGTGGTATTACTGCTGGTGGTGGTATTACTACTGGTGGTGGTATTACTGCTGGTGGTATTACTGCTGGTGGTGGTATTACTGCTGGTGGTATTACTGCTGGTGGTGGTATTACTACTGGTGGTGGTATTACTACTGGTGGTATTACTGCTGGTGGTGGTATTACTGCTGGTGGTGGTATTACTACTGGTGGTGGTATTACTACTGCTGGTGGTATTACTGCAGGTGGTGGTATTACTACTGGTGGTGGTATTACTGCTGGTGGTATTACTGCTGGTGGTGGTATTACTACTGGTGGTGGTATTACTACTGGTGGTATTACTGCTGGTGGTGGTATTACTACTGGTGGTGGTATTACTGCTGGTGGTATTACTGCTGGTGGTGGTATTACTACTGGTGGTATTACTGCTGGTGGTGGTATTACTACTGGTGGTATTACTGCTGGTGGTGGTATTACTACTGGTGGTATTACTACTGGTGGTGGTATTACTGCTGGTGGTATTACTACTGGTGGTGGTATTACTACTGGTGTTGGTATTACTGCTGGTGGTATTACTACTGGTGGTGGTATTACTACTGGTGGTGGTATTACTGCTGGTGGTGGTATTACTGCTGGTGGTGGTATTACTGCTGGTGGTGGTATTACTGCTGGTTGTATTACTGCTGGTGGTGGTATTACTGCTGGTGGTGGTATTACTACTGGTGGTGGTATTACTGCTGGTGGTATTACTGCTGGTGGTGGTATTACTACTGGTGTTGGTATTACTACTGGTGGTATTACTACTGGTGGTATTACTGCTGGTGGTGGTATTACTACTGGTGGTGGTATTACTACTGGTGGTATTACTGCTGGTGGTGGTATTACTGCAGGTGGTGGTATTACTACTGGTGGTGGTATTACTGCTGGTGGTATTACTGCTGGTGGTGGTATTACTACTGGTGGTGGTATTACTACTGGTGTTATTACTGCTGGTGGTGGTATTACTACTGGTGGTGGTATTAATGCTGGTGGTATTACTGCTGGTGGTGGTATTACTACTGGTGGTATTACTGCTGGTGGTATTACTACTGGTGGTATTACTACTGGTGGTATTACTGCTGGTGGTGGTATTACTACTACTGGTGGTGGTATTACTACTGGTGGTATTACTGCTGGTGGTGGTATTACTGCAGGTGGTGGTATTACTACTGGTGGTGGTATTACTGCTGGTGGTATTACTGCTGGTGGTGGTATTACTACTGGTGGTGGTATTACTACTGGTGGTATTACTGCTGGTGGTGGTATTACTACTGGTGGTGGTATTACTGCTGGTGGTATTACTGCTGGTGGTGGTATTACTACTGGTGGTATTACTGCTGGTGGTATTACTACTGGTGGTATTACTACTACTGGTGGTGGTATTACTGCTGGTGGTATTACTGCTGGTGGTGGTATTACTGCTGGTGGTATTACTGCTGGTGGTGGTATTACTACTGGTGGTGGTATTACTACTGGTGGTATTACTGCTGGTGGTGGTATTACTACTGGTGGTGGTATTACTGCTGGTGGTGGTATTACTGCTGGTGGTGGTATTACTGCTGGTGGAATTACTGCTGGTGGTGGTATTACTGCTGGTGGTATTACTACTGGTGGTGGTATTACTGCTGGTGGTTGTATTACTGCTGGTGGTGGTATTACTGCTGGTGGTGGTATTACTGCTGGTGGTGGTATTACTACTACTGGTGGTGGTATTACTACTGGTGGTGGTATTACTACTGCTGGTGGTATTACTGCTGGTGGTATTACTGCTGGAGGTATTACTGCTGGTGATGGTATTACTGCTGGTGATGGTATTACTGTTGGTGGTATTACTGTTGGTGGTGGTATTACTACTGGTGGTTTTACTACTGGTGGTATTACTGCTTTTGGTATTACTGCTGGTGGTGGTATTACTACTGGTGGTGGTATTACTACTGGTGGTATTACTACTGGTGGTATTACTGCTGGTGGTGGTATTACTGCTGGTGGTGGTATTACTGTTGGTGGTGGTATTACTACTGGTGGTATTACTGCTGGTGGTATTACTGCTGGTGGTGGTATTACTGCTGGTGGTGGTATTACTACTGGTGGTGGTATTACTGCTGGTGGTATTACTACTGGTGGTGGTATTACTGCTGGTGGTATTACAACTGGTGGTGGTATTACTGCAGGTGGTGTTATTACTACTGGTGGTGGTATTACTACTGGTGGTATTACTGCTGGTGGTGGTATTACTGCTGGTGGTATTACTGCTGGTGGTGGTATTACTGCAGGTGGTGGTATTACTGCTGGTGGTGGTATTACTACTGGTGGCGGTATTACTGGTGGTGGTATTACTACTGGTGGTGGTATTACTGCTGGTGGTATTACTACTGGTGGTGGTATTACTGCAGGTGGTGGTATTACTGCTGGTGGTGGTATTACTACTGGTGGTATTACTGCTGGTGGTGGTATTACTGGTGGTGGTATTACTGCTGGTGGTGGTATTACTGCTGGTGGTATTACTACTGGTGGTGGTATTACTACTGGTGGTGGTATTACTGCTGGTGGTGGTATTACTGCTGGTGGTGGTATTACTGCTGGTGGTGGTATTACTGCTGGTGGTGGTATTACTACTGGTGGTGGTATTACTGCTGGTGGTATTACTGCTGGTGGTGGTATTACTACTGGTGGTATTACTGCTTGTGGTGGTATTACTACTGGTGGTATTACTACTGGTGGTGGTATTACTGCTGGTGGTATTACTACTGGTGGTGGTATTACTACTGGTGTTGGTATTACTGCTGGTGGTATTACTACTGGTGGTGGTATTACTACTGGTGGTGGTATTACTGCTGGTGGTGGTATTACTGCTGGTGGTGGTATTACTGCTGGTGGTGGTATTACTGCTGGTGGTGGTATTACTGCTGGTGGTGGTATTACTGCTGGTGGTATTACTGCTGGTGGTGGTATTACTGCTGGTGGTGGTATTACTACTGGTGGTGGTATTACTGCTGGTGGTATTACTGCTGGTGGTGGTATTACTACTGGTGTTGGTATTACTACTGGTGGTATTACTACTGGTGGTATTACTGCTGGTGGTGGTATTACTACTGGTGGTGGTATTACTACTGGTGGTATTACTGCTGGTGGTGGTATTACTGCAGGTGGTGGTATTACTACTGGTGGTGGTATTACTGCTGGTGGTATTACTGCTGGTGGTGGTATTACTACTGGTGGTGGTATTACTACTGGTGGTATTACTGCTGGTGGTGGTATTACTACTGGTGGTGGTATTACTGCTGGTGGTATTACTGCTGGTGGTGGTATTACTACTGGTGGTATTACTGCTGGTGGTATTACTACTGGTGGTATTACTACTGGTGGTATTACTGCTGGTGGTGGTATTACTACTACTGGTGGTGGTATTACTACTGGTGGTATTACTGCTGGTGGTGGTATTACTGCAGGTGGTGGTATTACTACTGGTGGTGGTATTACTGCTGGTGGTATTACTGCTGGTGGTGGTATTACTACTGGTGGTGGTATTACTACTGGTGGTATTACTGCTGGTGGTGGTATTACTACTGGTGGTGGTATTACTGCTGGTGGTATTACTGCTGGTGGTGGTATTACTACTGGTGGTATTACTGCTGGTGGTATTACTACTGGTGGTATTACTACTGGTGGTATTACTGCTGGTGGTGGTATTACTACTACTGGTGGTGGTATTACTGCTGGTGGTATTACTGCTGGTGGTGGTATTACTGCTGGTGGTATTACTGCTGGTGGTGGTATTACTACTGGTGGTGGTATTACTACTGGTGGTATTACTGCTGGTGGTGGTATTACTACTGGTGGTGGTATTACTGCTGGTGGTGGTATTACTGCTGGTGGTGGTATTACTGCTGGTGGAATTACTGCTGGTGGTGGTATTACTGCTGGTGGTATTACTACTGGTGGTGGTATTACTGCTGGTGGTGGTATTACTGCTGGTGGTGGTATTACTGCTGGTGGTGGTATTACTGCTGGTGGTGGTATTACTGCTGGTGGTATTACTGCTGGAGGTGGTATTACTGCTGGTGATGGTATTACTGTTGGTGGTATTACTGGTGGTGGTATTACTACTGGTGGTGGTATTACTACTGCTGGTGGTATTACTGCTGGTGGTATTACTGCTGGAGGTGGTATTACTGCTGGTGATGGTATTACTGTTGGTGGTATTACTGTTGGTGGTGGTATTACTACTGGTGGTTTTACTACTGGTGGTATTACTGCTGGTGGTATTACTGCTGGTGGTGGTATTACTGCTGGTGGTGGTATTACTGTTGGTGGTGGTATTACTACTGGTGGTATTACTGCTGGTGGTATTACTACTGGTGGTGGTATTACTGCTGGTGGTGGTATTACTACTGGTGGTGGTATTACTGCTGGTGGTATTACTACTGGTGGTGGTATTACTGCTGGTGGTATTACTGCAGGTGGTGGTATTACTACTGGTGGTGGTATTACTACTGGTGTTATTACTGCTGGTGGTGGTATTACTGCTGGTGGTATTACTGCTGGTGGTGGTATTACTGCAGGTGGTGGTATTACTGCTGGTGGTGGTATTACTACTGGTGGCGGTATTACTGGTGGTGGTATTACTACTGGTGGTGGTATTACTGCTGGTGGTATTACTACTGGTGGTGGTATTACTGCAGGTGGTGGTATTACTGCAGGTGGTGGTATTACTGCTGGTGGTGGTATTACTACTGGTGGTATTACTGCTGGTGGTGGTGTTACTACTGGTGGTGGTATTACTGCTGGTGGTATTACTACTGGTGAAGGTATTACTGCTGGTGGTGGTATTACTGCTGGTGGTGGTATTACTACTGGTGGTATTACTGCTGGTGGTGGTATTACTACTGGTGGTGGTATTACTACTGGTGGTATTACTGCTGGTGGTGGTATTACTGCTGGTGGTATTACTACTGGTGGTGGTATTACTGCTGGTGGTGGTATTACTGCTGGTGGTGGTATTACTGTTGGTGGTGGTATTGCTACTGGTGGTATTACTGCTGGTGGTATTACTGCTGCTGGTGTTGCTACTGGTGCTGCTGTGGTTACTGGTGGTGCTACTACTGCAGGTGGTGCTACTTGGTGCTACTGGTGCTGCTGGTGGTGCTACTGCTGCTGGTGGTGCTACTGCTAATGGTAGTGCTGGTAGTGGTGCTACTGCCAATGGTAGTGTTGGTAGTGGTGCCACTGGTTGTGCTACTGCTGCTGGTGGTGCTATTGCTACTGGTGGTGTTGGTGGTAATATTGTTGCTGGTGGTGGTACTTCTGGGGGTGGTGCTATTGCTGTTGGTGGTGCTGGTGGTGGTGCTATTACTGTTGGTGCTGCTGCTGCTGGTACTATTGATGCTGCTGGTGGGGTGGTGCTATTGCTGCTGGTGGTGCTGGTGTTGGTGCTATTGCTGTTGGTGCTGGTACTATTGATGCTGCTGGTGGTTCTGGTGGTGCTGTTGGTGGTGCTGATCGTGGTTCTATTGTTGTTGGTGCTGATGCTGGTACTATTGATGCTGCTGGTGGTTCTGGTGGTGCTGTTGGTGGTGCTGATCGTGGTTCTATTGCTGTTGGTGCTGCTGGTACTATTGATGGTGCTGTTGGTGGTGCTGATCGTGGTTGTATTGCTGTTGGTGCTGGTGAAGGTACTATTGATGCTGCTGGTGGTTCTGGTGGAGCTGATCGTGGTTCTATTGCTGTTGGTGCTGGTGCTGGTACTATTGATGCCGCTGGTGGTGGTACTGCTGGGGTGGTGCTATTGCTGCTGGTGGTGCTATTGCTGTTGGTGCTGGTGCTGGTACTATTGATGCTGCTGGTGGTTCTGGTGGTGCTGTTGGTGATGCTGATCGTGGTTCTATTGCTGTTGGTGCTGATGCTGGTACTATTGATGCTGCTGGTGGTTCTGGTGGTGCTGTTGGTGGTGCTGATCGTGGTTCTATTGCTGTTGGTGCTGCTGGTACTATTGATGGTGCTGTTGGTGGTGCTGATTGTGGTTCTATTGCTGTTGGTGCTGGTGAAGGAACTATTGATGCTGCTGGTGGTTCTGGTGGAGCTGATTGTGGTTCTATTGCTGTTGGTGCTGGTGCTGGTACTATTGATGCTGCCGGCTGGTGGTACTGCTGGGGTGGTGCTATTGCTGCTGGTGGTGCTGGTGGTGGTGCTATTGCTGTTGGTGCTGGTACTATTGATGCTGCTGGTGGTTCTGGTGGTGCTGTTGGTGGTGCTGATCGTGGTTCTATTGCTGGTGGTGCTGGTGCTGGTACTATTGATGCTGCTGGTGGTTCTGGTGGTGCTGTTGGTGGTGCTGTTCGTGGTTCTATTGCTGGTGGTGCTGGTGGTGCTGGTGGTGCTGGTGAAGGTACTATTGATGCTGCTGGTGGTTCTGGTGGTTTTTGTCCTCTTTTCCTACCTTGTGATTAAGTCTTTTACTTTCAAGTGGAACAGTTAGCCGGAATCATAACATGGCCGGTGCACAAATCCATCTTCACACAGTCGAAGAGTTGAATGAACATTGTGCTTGGCTCTTGGCACTGTACACAGCATGGCTCTTCACAGTTGGTTATAATGTTCTGCAACAGAGAGGATCAAATGGGATCAAGTATGTGTGTGTTGTGTGTGTGTGTGTGTGTGTGTGTGTGTGTGTGTGTGTGTGTGTGTGTGTGTGTGTGTGTGTGTGTGTGTGTGTGTGTGTGTGTGTGTGTGTGTGTGTGTGTGTGTGTGTGTGTGTCTATTTGCTGGTTAAACACCTACAGCCAAATAGATCAACTTGCATGGCTATCTCACATGGCAAAAATTCAGCTCTATCTTAGTACTAGCATTTAGGCATGTAGGCTAAAGGGCCCTTATCACGTTCTTTAACTTCATGGCTATTTTCAGAGAAAGAAGAAGAGAGAAGGAAAGAACAGATAAGAAAAAGATCCAACATAGAGATTAACTTGTCTTGTCTGCACCTTTAGAAAGTTAGTAGAGAGAGAGAGAGAGAGAGAGAGAGAGAGAGAGAGAGAGAGATGCAGACCTGGCTCTCAAGAGAAGACAGGCTATGTGCACACTGCCCACAAAATGAGGTGGAAACTGAGCTGCACTTCCTAACCTCCTGCCCAATGTATGACCATATTAGAGAGACAAATTTCCCTCAGATTACACAGACCCACAAAGCTTTCGAAAACAAATCCAATTTTGATGAACTCCCATATCTATTGGGTGAAATACCATGACAGCAGCAATATTAGTGAACTGTTGCCGCAAGAAAAGGGCAACCAGTGAAGAACAAGCACCATTGTCAATGGTAAAGAAGAGAGAGAGAAAGGGTAAAGAAGCCAGAGAGAGGTAAAGAAGAGAGAGGTAAATAAGAGAGAGAGAGGTAAATAAGAGAGACAGAGGTAAAGAAGAAAGAGAGTAAGGTAAAGAAGAAAGAGAGAGGTAAAGAAGAAAGAGAGAGGTAAAGAAGAGAGAGAGGTGAAGAAGAGAGAGAGAGGTAAAGAAGAGAGAGAGAGGTAAAGAAGAGAGAGAGAGGTAAAGAAGAGAGAGAGAGGTAAAGAAGAGAGAGAGAGAGGTAAAGAAGTGAGAGGTAAAGGAGAGAGAGGTAAAGAAGAGAGAGAGGTAAAGAAGAGAGAGAGGTAAAGAAGAGAGAGAGGTAAAGAAGAGAGAGAGGTAAAGAAGAGAGAGAATGAGGTAAAGAAGAGAGAGAGGTAAAGAAGAGAGAGGTAAAGAAGAGAGAGAGAGGTAAAGAAGAGAGAGAGAGGTAAAGAAGAGAGAGAGAGGTAAAGAAGAGAGAGATGTAAAGGAGAGAGAAGTAAAGAAGAGATAGGTAAAGAAGAGAGAGAGGTAAAGAAGAGAGAGAATGAGGTAAAGAAGAGAGAGAGGTAAAGAAGAGAGCGAGAGAGAGAGAGAGAGAGGTAAAGAAGAGAGAGGTAAAGAAGAAAGAGAGGTAAAGAAGAGAGAGAGGTAAAGGAGAGAGAGAATGAGGTAAAGAAGAGAGAGGTAAAGAAGAGAGCGAGATAGAGAGAGAGGTAAAGAAGAGAGAGAGAGGTAAAGACGAGAGAGGTAAAGAAGAGAGGTAAAGAAGAGAGAGAATGAGGTAAAGAAGAGAGAGAATGAGGTAAAGAAGAGAGAGAGGTAAAGAAGAGAGAATGAGGTAAAGAAGAGAGAGAGGTAAAGAAGAGAGAGAGAGAGAGAGAGAGAGAGGGGGTAAAGAAGAGAGAGAGAGGTAAAGAAGAGAGAGGTAAAGAAGAGAGAGAGGTATAAAGAAGAGAGAGAGGTAAAGAAGAGAGCGAGAGAGAGAGAGCGAGGTAAAGAAGAGAGAGATAGAGAGGTAAAGAAGAGAGATATAGAAGCGAGAGAGTAGGGAAAGGAAGAAAGACAGAGGTAAAGAAGAGAGAGAAATAAAGGAGAGAGAGGTAAAGAAGAACGAGAAATAGGTAGAGAAGAGAGAGAGGTAAAGAAGAGAGAGAGATAAAGAAGAGAGAGAATAAGGTAAAGAAGAGAGAGAGGTAAAGAAGAGAGAGAAGTAAAGAAGAGAGAGCAGTATAGAAGAAAGAGAAGATAGAGAGGTAAATAAGAGAGATATAGAAGTGAGAGAGTAGGGAAAGGAAGAAAGACAGAGGTAAAGAAGAGAGAGAAATAAAGGAGAGAGAGGTAAAGAAGAACGAGAAATAGGTAGAGAAGAGAGAGAGGTAAAGAAGAGAGAGAGATAAAGAAGAGAGAGAATAAGGTAAAGAAGAGAGAGAGGTAAAGAAGAGAGAGAAGTAAAGAAGAGAGAGCAGTATAGAAGAAAGAGAAGATAGAGAGGTAAATAAGAGAGATATAGAAGTGAGAGAGTAGGGAAAGGAAGAAAGACAGAGGTAAAGAAGAGAGAGAAATAAAGGAGAGAGAGGTAAAGAAGAGAGAAAGAGGTAAAGAAGAGAGAGAGAGTTAAAGAAGAGAGAGGTAAAGCAGAGAGAGAGAGGTAAAGAACAGAGAGAGAGGTAATGAAGAGAGAGGAAAAGAAGAGAGAGGTAAAGAAGAGAGAGTAAGGTGAAGAAGAAAGAGAGTAATGTAAAGAAGAAAGGGAGAGGTAGAGAAGAGAGAGAGATGTAAAGAAGAGAGGGAATAAGGTAACAAAGAGAGAGAGAGGTAAAGAAGAGAGAGAGAGGTAAAGAAGAGAAAGAGAGGTAAAGAAGAGAGAGAGGTAAAGAATATAGAGAAAAAGTTAAAGAAGAGAGAGAGTTAAAGAAGAGAGAGAGAGGTAAAGAAGAGAGAGAGAGGTAAAAGAAGAGAGAGTAAGTTAAAGAAGAAAGAGAGGTAAAGAGGAGAGAGAGGTAAGGAATAGAGAGAATGGGGTAAATAAGAGAGAGAGATAGAGGTAAAGAAGAGAGAGAGATAGAGGTAAAGAAGAGAGAGAGTAAGGTAAAGAAGTAAGAGAGTCAGGTAAAGAAGAGAGAGAGTAAGTTAAGGAAGAGAGAGGTAAAGAAGAGGGAGAGAGGTAAAGAAGAGAGAGAGAGGTAAAGAAGAGAGAGAGAAGTAAAGAAGAGAGGGAGATGTAAAGAAGAGAGAGAGAGGTAAAGATGAGAGAGATGGGTAAAGAAGAGAGAGAGAGGTAAAGAAGAGAGAGAGAGGTATAAAGAAGAGAGAGTTAAAGAAGAGAGAGAGAGAGGTAAAGAAGAGGGAGAGAGGGGTAAAGAAGAGAGAGAGAGGTAAAGAAGAGAGAGAGGTAAAGAAGAGGGAGAGATGGGTAAAGAAGAGAGAGAGAGGTATAAAGAAGAGAGAGGTAAAGAAGAGAGAGAGAGAAGTAAAGCAGAGAGAGAGGTAAAGAAGAGGGAGAGAGAGGTAAAGAAGAGAGAGAGGTAAAGAAGAGAGAGAGAGAGAGAGGTAAAGAAGAGAGCGAGAGGTATAAAGAAGAGAGAGGTAAAGAAGAGAGAGAGAGAGGTAAAGAAGAGAGAGAGAGGTAAAGAAGAGAGAGAGAAGTAAAGAAGAGAGAGAGATGGGTAAAGAAGAGAGAGAGGTATAAAGAAGAGAGAGGTAAAGAAGAGAGAGAGAGAGGTAAAGAAGAGGGAGAGAGGGGTAAAGAAGAGAGAGAGAGGTATAAAGAAGAGAGAGAGAGAGGTAAAGAAGAGAGAGAGAAGTAAAGAAGAGAGAGAGAGGTAAAGAAGAGAGAGAGGTAAATAAGAGAGAAAGAGGTAAAGAAGAGAGAGAGGTAAAGAAGAGGGAGAGAGGGTTAAATTAGAGAGAGAGAGGTATAAAGAAGAGAGGTAAAAGAGAGAGAGAGAGAGGTAAAGAAGAGAGAGAGAGGTATAAAGAAGAGAGAGGTAAAGAAGAGAGAGAGAGAGGTAAAGAAGAGAGAGAGTGTTACGGTGAGTGAATGAGGACCCAAAAGCGAACTAACTTAAACAGAGCTTCTTTAATAACCAAACATAGGTAGGCTCAGATAGACCGGCAGATTCCGACAGGACAGGACAAGGTTACAGCAAACATGACGATAGTCTGGCTCAGGCATGAAACACAACAAACAAGAATCCGACAAGGACAGGAACAAAAACAGAGAGAGATATAGGGGACTAATCAGAGGGAAAAAGGGAACAGGTGGGAAACGGGGTGACGAGGTAGTCAGGAGGAGACAAGGAACAGCTGGGGGAAAGCGGGGGAGAAAAGGTAACCTAATACGACCAGCAGAGGGAGACAGGGTGAAAGGAAAGGACAGAAAGACACAACATGACAATACATGACAGAGAGAGGTAAAGAAGAGAGAGAGAAGTAAAGAAGAGAGAGAGAGGTAAAGAAGAGAGAGAGGTAAAGAAGAGAGAAAGAGGTAAAGAAGAGAGAGAGGTAAAGAAGAGGGAGAGAGGGGTAAAGAAGAGAGAGAGAGGTATAAAGAAGAGAGGTAAAAAAAGAGAGAGAGAGATGTAAAGAAGAGGGAGAGAGGTAAAGAAGAGAGAGAGGTAAAGAAGAGGGAGAGATGGGTAAAGAAGAGAGAGAGGTATAAAGAAGAGAGAGGTAAAGAAGAGAGAGAGAGAGGTAAAGAAGAGAGAGAGAGAAGTAAAGAAGAGAGAGGTAAAGAAGAGAGAGACTGTAAGAATGAGATAATCTATCACAGTTAGGCTGCATGGCGGAGGGGAGAGATCAGCAGTGTCCAAACGTACAACAGTGAGCTAGTGAATGAATGAGTGTGTATGAGTGAGTGAAATTTAATTGCGAGAATTTTGTTGGTTACACTTAGGGCATATTAAGAGGGGGAGGAGGAGGAAGAGAGAGGAAGAGAGAGGAAGAGGAGGAGGAGGAGGAGGGAGAGGACAAAGTGTTAGACAATTTGAAGGAATGAGTTCACTCTTGGAGCGCCCTACTTATTTCCAGACATTAAACCTGATTAGCTAACTGTGCTGGACACACTCACAGACACAGACACACACAGACACACACAGACAGACACAGACACTCACACACACAGACACACACAGACACAGACACACACAGACACAGACACTCACACACACAGACACACACAGACAATCACACACACAGACACACACAGACACAGACACACTCACACACACAGACACTCAAACTCACACACACAGACACAAACACTCACAGACACAGACACAGACACTCACCCTCACACACACAGACACACACAGACACAGACACTCACACACTCACACACACAGACACACACAGAAACAGACACTCACACTCACACGCACACTCACACACACAGACACACACAGACACAGACACTCACACTCACACTCACACACAGACACACACACAGACACATAAACACACACACTCACACACACAGACACACACAGACACAGACATTCACACTCACACACACAGACACACACAGACACAGACACTCACACACAGACACACACAGAGACACACTCACACACTCAGACACACACAGACACAGACACAGACACACACAGAGACAGACACACACAGACACAGACGCAGACACACACACAGACACACACAGACACACACAGACACAGACACAGACACTCACACACACAGACAGACACAGACAGACACAGACACACACACACACACACAGAGACACATAAACACACACACATACACCGTGCCAGAGAAGACCTCACACTGTGTGAAGCGACTGAACGCTGAACCTTATCTTAGGGGGTGACATCATGCTCAAAACATGACATCCTACTTCAAACTGTAAGCAGTTTGTCCGTACAAGAGTTACTCACTGTCTTGGGTATTCACAGGGCTGTGAAACATACAGCCACACACACAGGGCTGTGAAACATACACCCACACACACACACGCATGCCGAGACACAAACACATACACTAAATGATCATAAATATAATATCTCCCACCGCTCATCCAACCAGTGGAGTGTCTAGGGGGTGGCCCAGGGTGACCACAGCTCCTCCTTTAATCTGATTGCCCCCCCCCCCCCCCCCCCCCCCCCCCAGCAATTCTGAGATCTGATAGGTCATCTCTGAATACATTGATCATTTTGACCAAGACATGCAAGTGAGAAAGCATCCGAGCGAACGAAACAACGACTCTCTGTCCAATCCAAGATGGCGCCGGTAGACATGGCTGCTCTGATTCTAGCTCCCAGGGAACTTTGCAGTATTATTTTTTATTTTTTATTTTTTTTGTGTCATTTTTTGTGTTATTTTTGTGTTATTTCTCACATTTTCAGCCCAGAACATTTCTTACGTTATTACATTCAGCCGGGAAATAACTGTTGGATATCAGAGCAGTGATAACTGCAGTGGCATTTCAACCAGAAACACGACTTTCCTAAATTGGATCCTTTGTACATACAAAAGGCGATTGAACTTCTCCCAGATTCTGCTCCAAGACGCCGGCGGCGGAGAAGAAGACCCGGAGTGGACTTCTAGTCCTACTCAGGAGACATGCACAACGTCCTCCATCTTACTAGTACATGGGGCGGCACGCAGCCTAGTGGTTAGAGTGTTGGACGAGTAACCTAACGTCTAAGGTTTACAGAGAGAATGGTGCAACAAACACAAACTATCCAGTCAGCTTCAGTCCTGTGGGTGAAAAACAGCTCGTTGATGAGAGGTCGAAGGAGAAGGACAATAATTGTGCAAGCTAACAGGCCCGGCTGCAAACAGGCAAATAACGGCGCAGTACAACAGTGGTGTGCAGAACGACATCTCGGAACTCACAACTCGTCGGACCTTGTCACGGATTGGCTAGTGCAGCAGAGGAAGAGTAACCAGTTTCCACTCCTATCAGTTAAAAACAAGCCTGTTAGCTTCCACGATTCTTCCTATCAGTTAAAAACAAGCCTGTTAGCTTCCACGATTCTTCCTATCAGTTAAAAACAAGCCTGTTAGCTTCCACGATTCTTCCTATCAGTTAAAAACAAGCCTGTTAGCTTCCACGATTCTTCCTATCAGTTAAAAACAAGCCTGTTAGCTTCCACGATTCTTCCTATAAGTTAAAAACAAGCCTGTTAGCTTCCACAATTCTTCCTATCAGTTAAAAACAAGCCCTGTTAGCTTCCACGATTCTTCCTATCAGTTAAAAACAAGCCTGTTAGCTTCCACGATTCTTCCTATCAGTTAAAAACAAGCCCTGTTAGCTTCCACAATTCTTCCTATCAGTTAAAAACAAGCCCTGTTAGCTTCCACGATTCTTCCTATCAGTTAAAAACAAGCCTGTTAGCTTCCACGATTCTTCCTATCAGTTAAAAACAAGCCTGTTAGCTTCCACGATTCTTCCTATCAGTTAAAAACAAGCCTGTTAGCTTCCACGATTCTTCCTATCAGTTAAAAACAAGCCTGTTAGCTTCCACGATTCTTCCTATCAGTTGAAAACAAGCCTGTTAGCTTCCACGATTCTTCCTATCAGTTAAAAACAAGCCTGTTAGCTTCCACGATTCTTCCTATCAGTTAAAAACAAGCCTGTTAGCTTCCACGATTCTTCCTATCAGTTAAAACAAGAGGAAGTGGCTCCTTTGGGCAGCGCCATCACCAACACTGGACAACTGAGGAGTGGGAAAACGTTGCCTGATCCGACGAATTCTGGTTCCTGTTGCGTCATGCTCATGGCAGAGTCAGGATTGGACTTAAGCAGCACGAGTCCATGGCCGCATCCTGCCTGGTATCAACGGTACAGGCTGGTGACGGTGGTGCAGCGTCGTCCGATCTGCAGTACCGGCTGGTGGCAGTGGTGTGATGGTGTGTGGAATACCTCCCCCGGTGTACCTAATAAACTGGCCACTGAGTATACACTTCCATAATAAAGAACTTAAAAAATGGTACTGTACCTGGCTAACATCAGACGAGTTGTGTGAGGCTTGTGGGCTTTCTAGAGCAAAACAACCGACATGCACTTGTCCGTGAGAGACTCAGCAGTTTGTAGGCCAAGCTGCTCGGATGCTACAGACATTTTCATGGGAAGAGGGATTTTTTTGCGATGTCTCCTGGTCTGACAGACAACGCTGTAACTCTGCCACCTTCCACTGCAGATGCGGACGGCCGACATAGGAGGATGTGGTGGATTGAGATGCGGCCCATTTAAAAAAATAAATAAATAAATACGGATAGATATCTCTAACTTAAACAGACAGATTTTTGTTTTTAGTATGCTAATTAGATTTCCAGAGAGAAAAAGCTCGCTATGAAAGGCATCCAAGTTTTAAATTGTATTGCGGCAGTGTGGGTGGGTGGTGGTCAACAAATTTAGCATGCTTTCCAAATGGCACCCTATTCCCCTTTCTAGTGCCTTCATTTTGACCAGATCCCTATGGGCCCTGTAGTGCACTATACATGGAATAGGGTTTCCTTTGGAACTCACATTTATAGTTTACAAGCCTCCTTTCCATCAAGGACACGGTTTCATTTGTTGCTCTTCTCTTCTTGTCCACTTCCATATCAATCTCATTTAATCAAATCTCATTCCCTTCCCCGTAGCAAGGCCCATAAATCTATGTTGAGAGGAGAGGAGAGAGAGGAAACATTTTTAGCAAACAGGCCTGATCCATAGAACAGCAAACAGGCCTGATCAATAGAACAGCAAACAGGCCTGATCAATAGAACAGTCAAACAGGCCTGATCAATAGAACAGTCAAACAGGCCAGATCAATAGAACAGTCAAACAGGCCTGATCAATAGAACAGTCAAACAGGCCAGATCAATAGAACAGTCAAACAGGCCTGATCAATAGAACAGTCAAACAGGCCTGATCAATAGAACAGCAAACAGGCCTGATCAATAGAACAGTCAAACTGTGTAGTCAAACTCATCCTCGGGATGGGATGTTCTCTGTTTAGTGAGTCCTCCAGATCAGAGGCAGTAGGGATGACCAGGGATGTTCTCTGTTTAGTGAGTCCTCCAGATCAGAGGCAGTAGGGATGACCAGGGATGTTCTCTGTTTAGTGAGTCCACCAGATCAGAAGCAATAGGGATGTTCTCTGTTTAGTGAGTCCACCAGATCAGAGGCAGTAGGGATGACCAGGGATGTTCTCTGTTTAGTGAGTCCTCCAGATCAGAGGCATTAGGGATGACCAGGGATGTTCTCTGTTTAGTGAGTCCTCCAGATCAGAGACAGTAGGGATGACCAGGGATGTTCTCTGTTTAGTGAGTCCTCCAGATCAGAGGCAGTAGGGATGACCAGGGATGTTCTCTGTTTAGTGAGTCCTCCAGATCAGAGGCAGTAGGGATGACCAGGGATGTTCTCTGTTTAGTGAGTCCTCCAGATCAGAGGCAGTAGGGATGTTCTCTGTTTAGTGAGTCCACTAGATCAGAGGCAGTAAGGATGTTCTCTGTTTAGTGAGTCCACCAGATCAGAGGCAGTAGGGATGTTCTCTGTTTAGTGAGTCCTCCAGATCAGAGGCAGTAGGGATGACCAGGGATGTTCTCTGTTTAGTGAGTCCACCAGATCAGAAGCAGTAGGGATGTTCTCTGTTTAGTGAGTCCTCCAGATCAGAGGCAGTATGACCAGGGATGTTCTCTGTTTAGTGAGTCCTCCAGATCAGAGGCAGTATGACCAGGGATGTTCTCTGTTTAGTGAGTCCTCCAGATCAGAGGCAGTAGGGATGACCAGGGATGTTCTCTGTTTAGTGAGTCCACCAGATCAGAGGCAGTAGGGATGACCAGGGATGTTCTCTGTTTAGTGAGTCCAGCAGATCAGAGGCAGTAGGGATGACCAGGGATGTTCTCTGTTTAGTGAGTCCTCCAGATCAGAGGCAGTAGGGATGACCAGGGATGTTCTCTGTTTAGTGAGTCCACCAGATCAGAAGCAGTAGGGACGACCAGGGATGTTCTCTGTTTAGTGAGTCCTCCAGATCAGAGGCAGTAGGGACGACCAGGAATGTTCTCTGTTTAGTGAGTCCTCCAGATCAGAGGCAGTAGGGATGACCAGGGATGTTCTCTGTTTAGTGAGTCCACCAGATCAGAAGCAGTAGGGACGACCAGGGATGTTCTCTGTTTAGTGAGTCCTCCAGATCAGAGGCAGTAGGGACGACCAGGGATGTTCTCTGTTTAGTGAGTCCAGCAGATCAGAGGCAGTAGGGATGACCAGGGATGTTCTCTGTTTAGTGAGTCCTCCAGATCAGAGGCAGTAGGGATGACCAGGGATGTTCTCTGTTTAGTGAGTCCAGCAGATCAGAGGCAGTAGGGATGACCAGGGATGTTCTCTGTTTAGTCAGTCCTCCAGATCAGAGGCAGTAGGGACGACCAGGGATGTTCTCTGTTTAGTGAGTCCAGCAGATCAGAGGCAGTAGGGATGACCAGGGATGTTCTCTGTTTAGTGAGTCCTCCAGATCAGAGGCAGTAGGGATGACCAGGGATGTTCTCTGTTTAGTGAGTCCACCAGATCAGAAGCAGTAGGGACGACCAGGGATGTTCTCTGTTTAGTGAGTCCTCCAGATCAGAGGCAGTAGGGACGACCAGGGATGTTCTCTGTTTAGTGAGTCCACCAGATCAGAGGCAGTAGGGACGACCAGGGATGTTCTCTGTTTAGTGAGTCCTCCAGATCAGAGGCAGTAGGGACGACCAGGGATGTTCTCTGTTTAGTGAGTCCTCCAGATCAGAGGCAGTAGGGATGACCAGGGATGTTCTCTGTTTAGTGAGTCCTCCAGATCAGAGGCAGTAGGGATGACCAGGGATGTTCTCTGTTTAGTGAGTCCTCCAGATCAGAGGCAGTAGGGATGACCAGGGATGTTCTCTGTTTAGTGAGTCCTCCAGATCAGAGGCAGTAGGGATGACCAGGGATGTTCTCTGTTTAGTGAGTCCACCAGATCAGAGACAGTAGGGATGACCAGGGATGTTCTCTGTTTAGTGAGTCCACCAGATCAGAGACAGTAGGGATGACCAGGGATGTTCTCTGTTTAGTGAGTCCACCAGATCAGAGGCAGTAGGGATGACCAGGGATGTTCTCTGTTTAGTGAGTCCTCCAGATCAGAGGCAGTAGAGATGACCAGGGATGTTCTCTGTTTAGTGAGTCCTCCAGATCAGAGGCAGTAGGGATGACCAGGGATGTTCTCTGTTTAGTGAGTCCTCCAGATCAGAGGCAGTAGGGATGACCAGGGATGTTCTCTGTTTAGTGAGTCCTCCAGATCAGAGGCAGTAGGGATGACCAGGGATGTTCTCTGTTTAGTGAGTCAACCAGATCAGAGGCAGTAGGGATGACCAGGGATGTTCTCTGTTTAGTGAGTCAACCAGATCAGAGGCAGTAGAGATGACCAGGGATGTTCTCTGTTTAGTGAGTCCTCCAGATCAGAGGCAGTAGGGACGACCAGGGATGTTCTCTGTTTAGTGAGTCCTCCAGATCAGAGGCAGTAGAGATGACCAGGGATGTTCTCTGTTTAGTGAGTCCTCCAGATCAGAGGCAGTAGAGATGACCAGGGATGTTCTCTGTTTAGTGAGTCCTCCAGATCAGAGGCAGTAGGGATGACCAGGGATGTTCTCTGTTTAGTGAGTCCTCCAGATCAGAGGCAGTAGGGATGACCAGGGATGTTCTCTGTTTAGTGAGTCCTCCAGATCAGAGGCAGTAGGGATGACCAGGGATGTTCTCTGTTTAGTGAGTCCTCCAGATCAGAGGCAGTAGGGATGACCAGGGATGTTCTCTGTTTAGTGAGTCCTCCCAGATCAGAGGCAGTAGGGATGACCAGGGATGTTCTCTTGATAAATGTGTGAATTGAACCAGTTTCCTTCTAAGTACTTTTAGTTGTCAGGGAAAATGTATATTGTTTTCTTTAGGAATGTAGTGAAGTAAAAGTTGTCAACAATATAAATAGTAAATTACAGAGAAAAACGACTTAAGTAGTACTTTAACATATTGTTTTTTACTTAAGTACTTTACACCACTGTGAGTTACTTAGTTTCACAGTGGGTTTAAAGTGATGACACGGTCAACTCTTACTGTCTAGGAGTCTGATAATGTTGTCATTTAGCCACTGGTCAAAACGATTACACAATATAGTGAACCGGGGGGCCATTTTGGACTAAACCTTAGTCTTAACAGACTCCAGGAAGTAAACAAAGAAGCTGATTGCGTTGCTGTAACATAATGTTGGATTCATCCTCCTCACATTTTGCCCAGAGATAAATGATATTATGTATTCAACACATACAGCCAATAGAGGCTCCGGGATGTTAAATTATATTGTTTCCTGATAGGTAGCGGCAGGGTAGCCTAGTGGTTAGAGCGTTGGACTAGTAACCGGAAGGTTGCAAGTTCAAAACCCTGAGCTGACGAGGTACAAATCTGTTGTTCTGCCTCTGAACAAGTCAGTTAACCCACCGTCATTGAAAATAAGAATTTGTTCTTAACTGACTTGCCTAGGGAAATAAATAGGTAGAAACACTGGATGCATCCCAAATGGTAACCTATCCCATTCTATACAGTGCACTACTTTTGAACAGGGCCTATAGCGCTCTTGTCAAGGGGGACATTTGGGATGCAGTTCTCTGCATTTCCATTTGTCCAAATCAGTGTCTGGGGGATTGATTGGTGGAGGGGCTAGCCCTGGGTCAAGGCGTTTCCATGGCGCTTGGGTGGATGAAAGTATGATGTTGACTGGATGTACGTCTGGTTTTCTTCCTCTTTCAGGCTGTGGAGCTGCTGCACTGGACACAGACCAGACCAGATCAGACCAGGGTCAGACCAGATCAGACCAGGGTCAGACCAGATCAGACCAGGGTCAGACCAGATCAGACCAGGGTCAGACCAGATCAGACCAGGGTCAGACCAGATCAGACCAGATCAGACCAGGGTCAGACCAGATCAGACCAGGGTCAGACCAGGGGTCAAACCAGATCAGACCAGGGTCAGACCAGATCAGACCAGGGTCAGACCAGATCAGACCAGGGTCAGACCAGATCAGACCAGGGTCAGACCAGGGGTCAGACCAGATCAGACCAGGGTCAGACCAGATCAGACCAGGGTCAGACCAGATCAGACCAGGGTCAGACCAGATCAGACCAGGGTCAGACCAGATCAGACCAGGGTCAGACCAGATCAGACCAGGGTCATGTTCATTAGGGAATGCAAAAGAAAAACATTTGAAAACATCTTGCAACAGAAAATGAAAGTTTCTTATTGGACTAGCCCAGGTTAGTTCCTCTTTGTTTCAGTCCATTTTCTTCCGTTTGGTGTCTATTGAAGTCAATTCTTGGCACTGTACATGAATGTAGTTCGCACATATTATACCATCTCTCTCTCTCTCTCGCTCTCTCTCGCTCTCTCTCTCTCTCTCTCTCTCTCTCTCTCTCTCTCTCTTTCTCTCTCTCTCTCTCTCTCTCTCTCTCTCTCTCTCAATTACATTTCAATGTAAGGGGCTTTATTGGCATGGGAAACATGTGTTTACATTGCCAAAGCTAGGGAAATAGATAATAAACAAATTGTGAAATAAAAAATGAACAGTAAACATTACACTCACAACAGTTCCAAAGAAATGAAGACATTTTAAATGTCATATTATGTTTATATACAGTGTGGTAAGGGTGTCTAAACAGTTAAAGTACAAAAGGTAAAATAAATCAACATAAATATGGGTTGTATTTACAATGGTGTTTGTTCTTCACTGGTTGACCTTTTCTTGTGGCAACAGGTCACACATCTTGCTGCTGTGATGTCACACTGTGGTATTGAACCCAATCGATATGGGAGTTTACCAAAATTGGATTTGTTTTCAAATTATTTGTCGGTCTGTGTAAACCTGAGGGAAATATGTGTCTCTAATATGGGCAAACATTTGGCAGGAAGTTAGGAAGTGCAGCTCAGTTTCCACCTCACCTTCGTGTGCACATAGCCTGTCATCTCTTCAGAGCTGCCTTTCTTTCTTCATTTATTACATTTGGCAGCCTTTCTTATTACACTTTTATTAACCTTTATTTATCTAGGCAAGTCAGTTAAGAACAAATTCTTATTTACAAGGACGGCCTACCAAAGAAAACGGGAGGTTAACTGCCTTGATTGGATCTAGCAACCTTTTGATTCCTGGCACAACGCTCTAACCACTAGGCTCCCTGTCGCCTCTCAATAGCAAGGCTATGCTCACTCAGTCTGTACATAGTTAATGATTTCCTTAATTTTGGGTCAGTCACAGTGGTCAGGTATTCTGCCGCTGTGTACTCTCTCTGTTTAGGGCCAAATAGCATTCTAATTTTCTCAGTTTTTTTAAAGTTCTTTCCAATGTGTCAAGTAATTATCTTTTTGTTTTCTCATGATTTTGGTTGGGTCAATTTGTGTTGTCCTGGGACTCTGTGGGTTTTGTTTGTATTTGTGAACAGAGCCCTATGACCAGCTGGTTGAAGGGGCTCTTCTCCAGGTTAATTTCTCTGTAGGTGACGGCTTAATTATGGAAGTTTTGGGAATCGCTTCCTTGTAGGTGGTTGTAGAATTTAACAGCTCTTTTCTGGATTTTGATAATTAGCGGGTATCGGCCTAATTCTGCTCTGCATGCATTATTTGGTGTTTTACATTGTACACAAACTCTATTTTTGCAGAATTCTGTAGGCAGAGTCTCAATATGGTGTTTGTCACATCTCTCTCCTTTTCTCCAGCTCTCTCTCTCGCTCTCTCTCTCTATCAGGTCTAATGATCTTTTCTGCAAAATCATTTTTTCGTATCGTTGAAATCTCAGAGGGTCTCCTGTCAAAACATAACACATAACACAGGTCTGACGTCGGAGGAAGAGTTTGACATTTTGAAGAGATTATTATCAAACATGATTAGGAAAACAGAACCGATAAGTATAGATCTCACGGGAGACACTGGATCTCATCATTCTCTTTCTTCTATGGTTGTGTATGAACACCCTGGTAAAGATACATGATATAGGTGATATAGATACACCATGTTATAGATACACTATAAAATATGATATAGATACACTATACACTATGATAAAGATACACTATGGTATAGATACACCATAAGATATGATATAGATACACTATACACTATGATAAAGATACACAATGGTATAAATACACTATAAAATATGATATAGATACACAATGGTATAGATACACTATACACTATGATATAGATACACTATACACTATGATATAGATACCCTATACACTATGATATAGATACACTATACACTATGGTATAGATACACTATAAGATATGATATAGATACACAATAGACTAAATATAGATACACTGATAAACATACACTATTGTATAGATACACTATGATATAGATACACTATGATAAAGCTACACTATGATATAGATACAATATACACTATGATATATATACACTGTGATATAGATACACTATACACTATGATATAGGAACACCATGATATAGATACACTATACACTATGATATAGATACACTATACACTATGATATAGATACACAATGATATAGATACACTATACACTATGGAATAGAAACACGATGATATAGATACACTATACACTATGATATAGATACACTATACACTAAACATAGATACACTATGATAAACATACACTATTGTATAGATACACTATGATATAGATACACTATACACTATGATATAGATACACTATACACTATGGTATAGATACACTATGATATAGATACACTATGATAAAGCTACACTATGATATGGATACACTACACACTATGATATAGATACACTATACACTATGATATAGATACACTATATACTATGATATAGATACACTATGATATAGATACACTATGATAAAGCTACACTATGATATAGATACACTATACACTATGATATAGATATACTATACACTATGATATACAGTGCCTTGCGAAAGTATTCGGCCCCCATGAACTTTGCGACCTTTTGCCACATTTCAGGCTTCAAACATAAAGATATAAAACTGTATTTTTTTGTGAAGAATCAACAACAAGTGGGACACAATCATGAAGTGGAACGACATTTATTGGATATTTCAAACTTTTTTAACATTTTAAAAACTGAAAAATTGGGCGTGCAAAAATATTCAGCCCCTTTAAGTTAATACTTTGTAGCGCCACCTTTTGCTGCGATTACAGCTGTAAGTCGCTTGGGGTATGTCTCTATCAGTTTTGCACATCGAGAGACTGACATTTTTTCCCATTCCTCCTTGCAAAACAGCTCGAGCTCAGTGAGGTTGGATGGAGAGCATTTGTGAACAGCAGTTTTCAGTTCTTTCCACAGATTCTCGATTGGATTCAGGTCTGGACTTTGACTTGGCCATTCTAACACCTGGATATGTTTATTTTTGAACCATTCCATTGTAGATTTTGCTTTATGTTTTGGATCATTGTCTTGTTGGAAGACAAATCTCCGTCCCAGTCTCAGGTCTTTTGCAGACTCCATCAGGTTTTCTTCCAGAATGGTCCTGTATTTGGCTCCATCCATCTTCCCATCAATTTTAACCATCTTCCCTGTCCCTGCTGAAGAAATCAGGCCCAAACCATGATGCTGCCACCACCATGTTTGACAGTGGGGATGGTGTGTTCAGCTGTGTTGCTTTTACGCCAAACATAACGTTTTGCATTGTTGCCAAAAAGTTCAATTTTGGTTTCATCTGACCAGAGCACCTTCTTCCACATGTTTGGTGTGTCTCCCAGGTGGCTTGTGGCAAACTTTAAACAACACTTTTTATGGATATCTTTAAGAAATGGCTTTCTTCTTGCCACTCTTCCATAAAGGCCAGATTTGTGCAATATACGACTGATTGTTGTCCTATGGACAGAGTCTCCCACCTCAGCTGTAGATCTCTGCAGTTCATCCAGAGTGATCATGGGCCTCTTGGCTGCATCTCTGATCAGTCTTCTCCTTGTATGAGCTGAAAGTTTAGAGGGACGGCCAGGTCTTGGTAGATTTGCAGTGGTCTGATACTCCTTCCATTTCAATATTATCGCTTGCACAGTGCTCCTTGGGATGTTTAAAGCTTGGGAAATCTTTTTGTATCCAAATCCGGCTTTAAACTTCTTCACAACAGTATCTCGAACCTGCCTGGTGTGTTCCTTGTTCTTCATGATGCTCTCTGCGCTTTTAACGGACCTCTGAGACTATCACAGTGCAGGTGCATTTATACTGAGACTTGATTACACACAGGTGGATTGTATTTATCATCATTAGTCATTTAGGTCAACATTGGATCATTCAGAGATCCTCACTGAACTTCTGGAGAGAGTTTGCTGCACTGAAAGTAAAGGGGCTGAATAATTTTGCACGCCCAATTTTTCAGTTTTTGATTTGTTAATAAAGTTTGAAATATCCAATAAATGTCGTTCCACTTCATGATTGTGTCCCACTTGTTGTTGATTCTTCACAAAAAAATACAGTTTTATATCTTTATGTTTGAAGCCTGAAATGTGGCAAAAGGTCGCAAAGTTCAAGGGGGCCGAATACTTTCGCAAGGCACTGTAGATACACTATGATATAGATACACTATACACTATGATATAGGAACACTATGATATAGATACAATATACACTATGATATATATATATATATATATATATATATATATATACTAAACACTATAGTATAGATACACTATGATATAGATACACTATGATATAGATACAATATACACTATGATATAGATACACTATAAGATATGATATAGATACACAATGGTATAGATACACTATAAGATATGATATAGATACACAATGGTATAGATACACTATAAGATATGATATAGATACACAATGATATAGATACAATATACACTATGATATAGATACAATATACACTATGATATAGATACACTATGGTATAGATACAATATACACTATGATATAGTTACACTATACACTATGATATAGTTACACTATACACTATGATATAGTTACACTATACACTATGATATAGTTACACTATGGTATTGATACACTAAAAAAAGAGATGAGTGTTTTCATTGCCAACTGTAAGACACTATTAAGATTAAAAAATTACACTCTACTGTGTATTCTGAGTCCTTCCTGGTCGTATGTGATGTAGTGTGCGTGTGTGTGTGTGTGTGTGTGTGATGAAGCACATTGCTCTTAGCCTGTAGCGATGTAGACTAAACATGGCTCAGGGCTCGTTCCACTGTCAGCCCTGGCATATCCCATCTGGTCCTCATGAACCTAATGGAGCGGGAGGTTGTGTTTCAGCCTGGCCTCCGACCCATTCGGGACATACTTTACGTATTCAGGAGATGTATGGGCTGGACGTGTGCCATCTACTAATGTCTATTCACTTTAGACAGAAACAAAAAGAGGGTGGTTGGTCGTGGAAGTACTCCGCAACCTAACGCCTTGGGGCGTTAGGGTAGCCTAGTGGTTAGAGCGTTGGACTAGTAACCGGAAGGTTGCAAGTTCAAATCTCCGAGCTGACAAGGTACAAATCTGTCTTTAACCTGCTCCGCAACCTTATAGCAATCCTTGGGGTGTTAGGGTAGCCTAGTGGTTAGAGCGTTGGACTAGTAACCGGAAGGTCGCAAGTTCAAATCTCCAAGCTGACAAGGTACAAATCTGTCTTTAACCTGCTAGGCTGTCATTGAAAATAAGAATTTGTTCTTAACTGACTTGCCTAGTTAAAAAAATTATAATAATAAAAAATCCAAAGGTTGCGTTCTCGAATCACATCGGGGACAACTGTAGAATTTAACCCTAATCCTTATTCTAACCCTATTCACCTGCTATGTAAATTCTCCTAAACTTTGTCGTTAGTTCTCCTAACAGCCACTGTTAATGATCCCCGTAATTCTCTGTTGTTGGTATGACGCAACAAGTAACCTGGTCTCAGAGAAAGACGTATAACACAGATGTCGGATCTTAATTTGAGCCAGTTTGCGACAGCAGGCAATGAGTCCTGCAGCAAGAGGGTGATACTTTTTTGCAAAGGAAAATCAAGTGGAAATTACAAAGCCATTTTAAGCCTCAAATAAACTACAAGTTTTACAGTACATTTTACAGTACATTTACAGTAGGTTCTCCTGCAACAGGGTGATCAAATTAGTATCCTACATCTGTACTATTCCTCATACATATGACCCTCCACTCCTCCACCCCTCCAGTCCTCCACCCCTCTATCCCTCCACTCCTCCACCCCTCAAGTCCTCCACCCCTCTATCCCTCCACTCCTCCACCCCTCCATCCCTCCACTCCTCCACCCCTCCACCCCTCCATCCCTCCATCCCTCCACTCCTCCACCCCTCTATCCCTCCACTCCTCCACCCCTCCACTCCTCCACCCTCCACCCCTCCGTTCCTCCGTTCGTCCATTCCTCCATCCCTCCACCCCTCCATTCCTCCACCCCTCCATTCCTCCATCCCTCCATCCCTCCACCCCTCCATCCCTCCATCCCTCCATCCCTCCATTCCTCCATCCCTCCACCCCTCCATCCCTCCATCCCTCCATCCCTCCATCCCCCCATCCCTCCATCACTCCATTCCTCCATCCCTCCATCCCTCCATCACTCCATCCCTCCATCCCTCCACCCCTCCACTCCTCCACCCCTCCATTCCTCCACTCCTCCACCCCTCCACCCCTCCACCCCTCCATTCCTCCACCCCTCCATTTCTCCACCCCTCCATTCCTCCACCCCTCCACTCCTCCACCCCTCCATTCCTCCATCCCTCCACCCCTCCATTCCTCCATCCCTCCATCCCTCCATCCCTCCACCCCTCCATCCCTCCATCCCTCCATCCCTCCATTCCTCCATCCCTCCATCACTCCACCCCTCCATCCCTCCATCCCTCCATCCCTCCATTCCTCCATCCCTCCATCCCTCCATTCCTCCATCCCTCCATCCCTCCACCCCTCCATCCCTCCATTCCTCCATCCCTCCATCCATTCCTCCATCACGCCACCCCTCCATCCCTCCATTCCTCCATCCCTCCATTCCTCCATCCCTCCATCCCTCCATCCATTCCTGCATCACTCCACCCCTCCATTCCTCCATCACTCCACCCCTCCATCCTTCCATCCCTCCATCCCTCCATCCCTCCACCCCTCCATCCCTCCATCCCTCCACCCCTCCATCCCTCCATCCCTCCATTCCTCCATCCCTCCTTTCCTCCATCACTCCATCCCTCCATCCCTCCATCCCTCCATTCCTCCAGCCTTTCATTCCTCTCCGGTAGTTAATGTTCCAAAGAATACATTTCCCCAAAATGGCAGCAATTATCCCACATTATCCATGCTTTTCCTGGATAGATAGAAATGGGTCCTCTTTGAAAGTGTGTATTTTTATCTTGTGATTTCCTATAAAGATATTATAAAACCACAGCCTGCTTCAAAACTATGCTGCCTTCTCACATAACTGTGTTCCTCTCTTCTCTCTAAAAAAGACTAATGCATTGCACAGACGGCTGTCTTTCCTATACATTGTGTACCTCTGTCTCACAGGCCAGTTTCCACATAATTGTCAGGTGTAAATGGATTTTATTATTACTTTAAAATATACATACACTAATAATAATAAGACGTGTTTTTTTTCACATATTACGGTCCTCACTAATTCTTTTCACGTGCCTATCTCACTAAGGTATGGGGAACGGATATCCAGCTGGCTGTGTATTAACAAGAGTTTCCCCTTTCCCTTTCTAAATCTCCCTCCCTCCCTTCCTCTCTCTCTCTTTCTCTCTCTCTCTCTCTCCTTCCCCTCTCTCTCTCTCTCTCTCCCCCTCTCTTTCTCTCTCTCCCTCTCCCTTCACACCTCTCCCTCCCTTCCCTCCCTCCCTTCCTCTCGATCTCGCTCTCTCTCTCTCTCTCTCTCTCTCTCTCTCTCTCTATCTCTCTCCCTCTTTCTCCCTCTCTCTCCCTCTCTCCTTCCCCTCTATCCTTCCCCTCTCTCTCGCTCTCTCTCTCCCTCTCTCTCTCTCCCTTCACCCCTCTCCCTCCCTTCCCTCCCTTCCTCTCGATCTCGCACTCTCCCTCTCTCGCTCTCTCGCTCTCTCTCTCTCTCCTTCCCCTCTCTCTCTCTCTCACTCTCTCTCTCTCCCTCTCTCCCTCTCTCCCTCTCTCCCTCCCTCCCTTACTTTCTTTATTTCTCTCTCTCTCTCTCTCTCTCTCTCTCTCTCTCTCTCTCTCTCTCTCTCTCTCTCTCTCTCTCCCTTCACCCCGCTCCCTCCCTCCTTTCCCTCCCTTCCTCTCGGTCTCGCACTCTCCCTCTCTCGCTCTCTCTCGCTCTCCCTCCCTCTCTCTCTCTCTCTCGCTCTCCCTCCCTCTCTCTCTCTCTCCTTCCCCCCTCTCTCTCTCTCTCTCTCTCTCCCACTCTCACCTGTCCCCCCCATCAGATGTCAACTAGATTACTAGACTTTCCACCGCATAGAAAGAAATCATTGAGTTTCAGCTCTTTCTCCAAACATTTCTTCCCTTTCCCAGACCCAGACAAGGGCACACACACAGACCGGCGACCGACCACGCTATCTAGCCAACCATTAAGTGTGTGTGTGAGGAAGTGTGTGTGGTTTTTTTCTTTCTTCTTTGAGTAGAAAGAATGAAGTAAGGAAAATAAGTTGGGTATTTGCGCTCTGTGCCTGTGTTTGATAACCCAGGATCCCTTTTAAAATCATTTCACTTGACGGTGAAACCTGGAAGTGGAAAGTTTATAGCTGTGAATAGTCGCAGGACTTGGGTGAGTTTCATTTTTTCCTTTCATTTAATTTGAGTCTTGGGTCTTGATTTAAACTGGGAAGTTACCTTGTTTCTCTGTTTGATCAGTTCTTCTGGTTATTTATTTCACTGTAGTCTACAAAGCAGGAAAACCTACAGATGGTGTATCATCATTTGAACCAATTTCACACAGCAGGAAAATAATCCCGCAGCAACAGGACATGTGAATTATTATTATGTGTATTATAATTATTGGATTTTTTTGGGGAGGGGTTGATATATTTCTCTTTAAGGCGAATCAAGTTTGACATTTTAAAAATTAATTTACAAACTTTAGAATACTTTTTAAAACTCAAGTTCTCCTGCAACAGGGTGATCAAATTGTTTGTCAGCCAATCAGCTGTGACCTTGGTGTTTGTCAGCCAATCAGCTGTGACCTTGGTGTTTGTCAGCCAATCAGCTGTGACCTTGCTGGGCCTCATCTCATTCTCGTCTCTTTAGACTGAAACCAGACACACGGCTGCTGCCAGAGAGACAGAGTTTGTCGTCATAGCAACATTACCTAGATTGAATGACAGAGGTTTCTGTCTGATGTACACCTACACCTGTTGAGGGGCGGGGTCTCTCTGTTCAGGTGCAACCAAGGCGTTGGTCACAAATGGCACCCTATTTTCCTTTATAGTGCACTACTTTTGACCGGTGCACTGTATAGGGAATAGGGTGCCGTTCTGGATGCAGTTGAGGTCTATCCAGGTGGACCCTACACGAGAGGGCTGAGTGCTTAAACATAATACAACATCTGTTTGAACTCATTCTGTAATTCAATCTCGCTGTAGTCCAAGGTACCATGATCTTATAAAACTCTGCTTTACAGACAGAACAGGTACCATGATCTTATAATAATCTGTTTTACAGACAGAACAGGTACCATGATCTTATAATGCTCTGCTTTACAGACAGAACAGGAACCATGTTCTTATAATGCTCTGCTTTACAGACAGAACAGGAACCATGTTCTTATAATGCTCTGCTTTACAGACAGAACAGGTACCATGTTCTTATAATGCTCTGCTTTACAGACAGAACAGGAACCATGATCTTATAATGCTCTGCTTTACAGACAGAACAGGTACCATGTTCTTAATGCTCTGCTTTACAGACAGAACAGGTACCATGATCTTAATGCTCTGCTTTACAGACAGAACAGGTACCATGTTCTTATAATGCTCTGCTTTACAGACAGAACAGGAACCATGTTCTTAATGCTCTGCTTTACAGACAGAACAGGAACCATGTTCTTATAATGCTCTGCTTTACAGACAGAACAGGAACCATGTTCTTATAATGCTCTGCTTTACAGACAGAACAGGTACCATGTTCTTATAATGCTCTGCTTTACAGACAGAACAGGTACCATGATCTTAATGCTCTGCTTTACAGACAGAACAGGTACCATGTTCTTACTGCTCTGCTTTACAGACAGAACAGGTACCAAGTTCTTAATGCTCTGCTTTACAGACAGAACAGGAACCATGTTCTTATAATGCTCTGCTTTACAGACAGAACAGGAACCTTCTCTTACAGTTTTTCCCAATTGGTTAACACACGTTTGCTGAAACTATTTCTCAGGTACTCAAACCTCTAAACACAAAACACAAAAAAAGTTAGCCAATTTCCCTAAACCCTACAGACATCTTGCAAAATGAAACATAGCAATCAAAATCATGTTCTCCCTGCTCAAAATGAAACTCGGCATACAAATGAGACACACACACACACATCAAATTAATCTAACTTAGTGACACCCAAGATCACACTAAAGTGACATATTTAAACACTACTATCAGAACCTATTTCTGTATTTCAGCCATCTTATCGGCTGTCAGGTTCTCCCTAGGAGAGGTGGGTGTGGAGTCAGGCACAGGAGAGAGCGAATTGCAAGATGTCACGCCCTGACCTTAGAGAGACGTTTTATTTCTCTATTTGGTTAGGTCAGGGTGTGATTTGGGGTGGGCATTCTATGTTTTCTGTTTCTATGTTTTGGCCGGGTATGGTTCTCAATCAGGGACAGCTGTCTATCGTTGTCTCTGATTGGGAATCATACTTAGGCAGCCTGCTTTGCTACCTTAGTTGTGGGTAGTTGTCTTTGTTAGTGGCCTGTATAGCCGAAGTCAGCGTCACGGTCGTTTTCCTTGTTCTTTGTTTTGTTGACGACATTTATAAATAAAAAGAAATGTACGCTCACCATGCTGCACCTTGGTCCGGTCGTTTCCACCCTGACGACCATCGTGACACAAGAAGGCCGTTTATCTACAAGTCCATCAAGAACAGGCACAGGACCACAACAGTAGCCACTGAACAACAGGAACGCAGTCCAGCAAAAAACACTACCCAAACAAATCACAGCTACACAAACAATCCCGCACAAAACCTAGAGGGTAGGGCGAGATTAAACACCCCACTAATTCCTAAACTAGACACAGGTGAACAACAAGACAGACAAAACTAAACGAAAAAAGAAAAGGGATCGGTAGCAGCTAGTAGACCGGCGACGACGACGACCGCCGAGCGCCGCCCGAACAGGAAGAGGAGCCACCTTCGGTGGAAGTCGTGACATCGGCTCTCAACCAATCATGCTATTTTGTTTGTTTTTTCGCGTTGTTCGTAACTCGTTTTGTACATAATGTTGCTGCTACCGTCTCTTATGACAGAAAAGAGCTTCTGGACATCAGAATGGTATTACTCCCATCAAATTGGACAAGGAGTTATTCTTCAATGAGTCGGACGCGAGGGAAATACTATGGGTATAATATAATATAATACTACATGACCAGGCCCCGATCCCCCTGATTCGCTGGTGAATCTTCCCTTGCCCCCCATTCTGCTAGCTAATGTTCAATCGCTGGAAAAGAAATGGGACCAACTGAAAGCACATTTTTATCCTACCAACGGGACATTAAAAACTGTAATATCTAATGTTTCACCGAGTAGTGCCTGAACGACGACATCAAGAACATACAGCTGGCGGGTTATTACACTCTATCGGCAAGACAGAACAGCAGCCTCTGGTAAGAGACGGCTGGTGCATGATATCTAAGGAAGTTTCAAAGTTTTGCTCGCCTGAGGTAGAGTAGTATGTCATGATAAGCTGTAGACCACACTACCTACCTAGAGAGTTTTCATCTGTATTTTTCATAGTTGTCAACATACCACTGCAGAGCGAGGTTGGCACTGAAACCACACTAAATTAGCTGTATTCCGCCATAAGCAAACAGCAAAACGCTCACCCAGAGGCGGTGCTCCTAGTGGCCACTGACTTTAATCCAGGGAAACTTAAATCAGTTTTACCGAATTTCTATCAGCTTGTTAAATGTGCAACCAGAGGGAAAAAATGATAAGCAAAAATTTAAAGCAGGAGGCACCAGTGACTCGGTCTACAAAAAAAGTGGTCAGATGAAGCAGATGCTAAACTACAGGACTGTTTTGCTATCACAGACTGGAACATGTTCCAGGATTCTTCTGATGGCATTAAGGAGTACACCACATCAGTCACTGGCTTTATCAATAAGTGCATCGAAGACATCATCCCCACAGTGGCTGTACGTACATACCCCAAACAGAAGCCATGGGTTCTGGGAACATTCACACTGAGCTAAAGGGTAGAGATGCCACTTTCAAGGAGCGGGACTCTAACGCGGAAGCTTATAATGACTCCCGCTATGCCCTCCGACGAACCATCAAACAGCCAAAGCATCAATACAGGACGAAGATTGAATCGTACTACACCGGCTCTGGCGCTCGTCGGATGTGGCAGGGCTTTCAAACTATTACAGACTACAAAAGGAAGCACTGCCGAGAGCTGCCCAGTGACACGAGCCTACCAGATGAGCTAAATAACTTCTATGCTCGCTTCGAGGCAAGTAACACTGAAACATGCATGAGAGCATCAGCTGTTTTGGATTACTGTGTGATCACGCTCTCCGCAGCCAATGTGAGTAAGAACTTTAAACAGGTCAACATTCACAAACTTACCAAGAACACTAAGGTAACCTGCCTAAATGACTACCGACCAGTAGCACTCACATCTGTAGCCATGAAATGCTTTGAAAGGCTGGTCATGGCTCACATCAACAGCATTATCCCTGAAACCCTAGACCCACTCCAATTTGCATACCACACCAACAGATCCACAGATGATGCAATCTCTATTCATTGACTACAGCTCAGTGTTCAACACCATAGTGCCCTTAAGGCTCATCACTAAGCTAAGGACCCTGGGACTAAACACCTCCCTCTGCCACTGGATCCTAGACTTCCTGACGGGCCGCCCCCAGGTGATAAGGGTAGGTAACTACGTCTGCACGCTGAACCTCAACACGGGGGCTCTAACACCATCTCCAACACCATCATTAAGTTTGCTGATGACACAACAGTGGTAGGCCTGATCACCGACAACGATGAGACAGCCTTTAGAGAGGTGGTCAGAGACCTTACCGTGTGGTGCCAGGACAACAACCTCTCCCTAACCGTGATAAAGAGTAAGGAGATGATTGTGGACTACAGAAAAAGGAGGACCAAACACGCCCCCATTCTCATCGAGTGGGCTGTTCTGGAGCAGGTTGAGAGCTTCAAGTTCCTTGGCATCAACATCACCAACAAAGTAACATGGTCCAAGCACACCAAGACAGTCATGAAGAGGGCACGACAAAACGTATTCCCCCTCAGGAGACTGAAATGGGTCATTAGATGCTCAAAAGGTTTTACAGCTGCACCATCGAGAGCATCCTGACGGGTTGCATCACTGCCTGGTATGGCAACTGCTTGGCCTCCGACCGCAAGGCACTACAGAGGGTAGTGCGTATGGCCCAGTACATCCCCGGGTTCAAGCTTCCTGCCATCCAGGACCTCCATACCAGCGGTGTCAGAGGAAGGTCCTAAAAATTGTCAAAGACTCCATCCCACCCTAGTCAGAGACTGATCTCTCTGCTACTGCACGGCAAGCGCCAAGTCTAGGTCCAACAGCTTCTATCCCCAAGCCATAAGACTCCTGCACAGCTAATCAAATGACTACCCAGACTATTTGCACCCCCCCATGCTGCTGCTACTCTCTGTTATTATCTATGCATAGCCACTTAAATAACCCTACCTGTATGTACATAATTACCACAATTACCTCGACAACGGTGCCCCCGCATATTGACAGATTGACTCTGCACCGGTACACCCTGTATATAGCCTCCACATTGACTCTGTACCGGTACCCCCTGTATATAGCTTCCACATTGACTCTGTACCGGTACCCCCTGTATATAGCCTCCACATTGACTCTGTACCGGTACCCCCTGTATATAGCTTCCACATTGACTCTGTACCCCCTGTATTTCGCCCCGCTATTGTTATTTACTGCTGCTCTTTAATTATTTGTTTTTCTTATGTCTTACTTTTTTAAATGTATTTTCTTAAAACTGCATTGTTGGTTCAGGGCTCATAAGTAAGCATTTCACTGTAAGGACTACTACACCTGTTGTATTCAGTATTTCACTGTAAGGTCTACTACACCTGTTGTATTCAGCATTTCACTGTAAGGTCTACTACACCTGTTGTATTCAGCATTTCACTGTAAGGTCTACTACACCTGTTGTATTCAGCATTTCACTGTAAGGTCTACTACACCTGTTGTATTCTGCATTTCACTGTGAGGTCTACTACACCTGTTGTATTCGGCATTTCACTGTAAGGTCTACTACACCTGTTGTATTCAGCATTTCACTGTAAGGTCTACTACACCTGTTGTATTCTGCATTTCACTGTGAGGTCTACTACACCTGTTGTATTCGGCATTTCACTGTCAGGTCTACTACACCTGTTGTATTCAGCATTTCACTGTAAGGTCTACTACACCTGTTGTATTCAGCATTTCACTGTAAGGACTACTACACCTGTTGTATTCAGCATTTCACTGTAAGGTCTACTACACCTGTTGTATTCAGCATTTCACTGTAAGGTCTACTACACCTGTTGTATTCGGCATTTCACTGTAAGGTCTACTAAACATGTGACAAATACAATTTAATTTGATTTATTATATATATATTATACTATATATTGTATGACTCAAACAAGACAGAAACACAAATGTATAAACATAAGTTTTATATTTCAACATGATAAACACACAAAGAGTAAAAATTGAAACATACAGTAAATATATTTAGCCTATTCAAAGGAAGAAAAATAGGCCTATTTGTACGACTGTTCGATCAATTGTATGGATAAAGTACCTGTCAAAATCTAAATCATTAGTCAAGAAACATATACTCCATTTCGCAAAACAAAATCAGTCATGTCTGTTGTTTTGGTCCGGCCACAGATTTTTTTATCAACATCGCAGGCGATATTCTCCTTGGCAAGACAGCGGGGGAAATATCTTCTGGCATGACGCATCCACCCCTGACAGGACTCTGCTGGAATGTCCATTGCCTGGAGAACGGCCTTAAATGGAGTTTGCGATCATACACCTTCCACAGCCATGCTGAAAACAACTCCCTCGGTGGGGTTGAGAAATTAGGAATATGGTGGGAGATGATAGAGAATTGTGGATCGTGGAACTAGTTGCGGGAACTGAGCAACCCGATGGAAGATCACGTTGTCCCAAACTGGAACATACATTTGCTGCTCAGGATCACCTGGCGTCTCCGTGCTCTGGCTGAACAAAAAAAGACTGTCATGTAAAGGTGTTGTATGGTCCATGTGTAGCATGGCGGTGGAAGACTCTTTTGTGGCTCATAGCTGCACATATGGTGACGTTAACATTAACCCCACGCTGGCCAGGTAACTCAATGATGGCGCATTGACTCATGATGTTCCTTCCTCTCCTCCTCGTCTAAACATAATCCAGCCTCATCTATGAATATAAATTCCTGTGGAATAGAACATACATCGAAACTTCATGGTTCTCTGAAATGACAGTAAATACTGTCAATTTCTTTATAAACTAAAGAAACATCCCTTTTTTAGGACCCTGTCTTTCAAAGATCATAAAAATCTAAGTAACATTCACATATATTCATTGTAAAGGATTTCAACAATGTTTCCCATGAACAATTAATGAACATGCACCTGTCAAACGGTCGTTAAGACACTAACAGCTTACAGACGGTAGACAATTAAGGTCACAGTTATGAACATTTAGGACACTAAAGAGGCCTTTCTACTGACTCTGAAAAACACCAAAAGTAAGATGCCCAGGGTCCCTGCTCATTTGCGTGAACCTTGCCTTAGGCATGCTGCAAGGAGGCATTAGGACTGCAGATGTGACCAGGGCAATAAATGTCAATGTCTGTACTGTGAGACGCCTAAGACGGTGTTACAGGGAGACAGGATGGACAGCGGATCGTCCTCGCAGTGGCAGACCACGTGTAACAACACCTGCACAGGATCAGTACATCCGAACATCACACCTGCGGGACAGGTACAGGATGGCAACAACAACTGCCCGAGTTACACCAGGAACGCACAATCCCTCCATCTGTGCTCAGACTGTCCGCAATAGGCTGAGAGAGGCTGGACTGAGGGCTTGTAGGCCTGTTTTAAGGCAGGTCCTCACCAGACATCACCGGCAACAACGTCACCTACGGCACAAACCCACCGTCACTGGACCAGACAGGACTGGCAAAAAGTGCTCTTCACTGACAAGTCGCAGTTTTGTCTCACCAGGGGGGATGATCGGATTCACATTTATCGTAAAAGGAATGAGCGTTACACAGAGGCCTGTACTCTGGAGCAGGATCTATTTGGTGTGGTGTGTCACAGCATCATCGGACGAAGCTTGTTGTCCTTGCAGGCAATCACAACGCTGTACGTTACAGAGAAGACATCCTCTTCCCTCATGTGGTACTTTTCCTGCAGGCTCATCTTGACATGACCCTCCAGCATGACAACGCCACCAGCCAAACTGCTCATTCTGTGCATGATTTCCTGCAAGACAGGAATGTCAGTGTTCTGCCATGGCCAGGGAAGAGCCCGGATCTCAATCCCATTGAGCACTTCTGGATCGTTGGATCAGAGGGTGAGGGCAAGGGCCATTCCCAACAGAAATGTCCGGGAACTTGCAGGTGCCTTGGAAAAGAGTGAGGTGACATCTCACAGCAAGAACTGGAAAATCTGGTGCAGTCCATGATGAGGAGATGCATTGCAGTACTTAATGCAGCTGGTGGCCACACATACAATTAGGTTGGAATCATTAAAACAATTTTTTCAAGCTCTCCACCAATTTCTTGTTAACAAACTATAGTTTTGACAAGTCGGTTAGGACACATACTTTGTGCATGACACAAGTCACATTTTTGTCCAACAACTGCTCCAAAACCGCCAGAAAAAAAACAGGCTACGGTTTGCAACTGCACATGGGGACAAAGATCGTACTTTTTGGAGAAATGTCCTCTGGTCTGATGAAACAAACATCGTTATGTTTGGAGGACAAAAGGGGGAGGCTTGCAAGCCGAAGAACACCATCCCAACCGTGAAACACGTTGTGGGGGTGCTTTGCTGCAGGAGGGACTGGTGCACTTCACAAAATAGATGGCATCATGAAAGAGAAGAATGATGTGGATATATTGAAGCAACATCTCAAGACATCAGTCAGGAAGTTAAAGCTTGGTCGCAAATGGGTCTTCCAAATGGACAATGACCCCAAGCATACTTCCAAAGCTGTGGCAAAACGGCTTAAGGACAACAATGTCAACAATGTATTGGAGTGGCCATTACAAAGCCCTGACCTCAATCCTATAGAAAATGTATGGGCAGAACTGAAAAAGCGTATGCAAGCAAGGAGGCCTACAAACCTGACTCAGTTCCACCAGCTCTGGGCCAGAATTCACCCAATTTATTGTGGGAAGCTTGCGGAAGGCTGCCCGAAACATTTGACCCAAGTTAAACAATTTAAAGGCAATGCTACCAAATATTAATTGAGTGTATGTAAACTTCACGACCCACTGGGAATGTGATGAAAGAAATCAAAGCTGAAATAAATCATTCTCTCTACTATTATTCTGACATTTCCCATTCTTAAAATAAAGTGGTGCTCCTAACTGACCTAAAACAGGGAATTTTTACTCAGATTAAATGTCAGGAATTGTGAAAAACTGATTTTAAATGTATTTGGCGTATGTAAACTTCCAACTTCAACTGTAGTAGAGAGGTCCAATGTCTGCAGTTAAAACCTCTTCTCATTTTGGAACGTCCGGGTGATGGATGCTAGGGTGAAGCGGCTCAGATTGGGCTGCACTCTCTTCCCAGCCTCTCTCAAGGTCAAACCATGGTTGATCACATTTTCCACCATAGTCGCCCGAATTTCATCGGAGTACTCTTCTTGTTCTTGGTCTTCCTCTACCTCCACCTCCACCTCCACCTCCACCTCTACCTCTACCTCTACCTCTACCTCTACCTCCACTGCCATCTCCACCTCTACCTCTACTTCCACCTCTACCTCTAACTCCACCTATACCCATTCCTCCACCGCCACCTCTACCTCCACCGCCACCTCTACCTCCACGTCCGCCTCCACCTCCACCTCCACCTCCACCTCTACCTCCACCTCCACCGCCACCTACACCTCTACCTCTACCTCCACCTCCACCTCTACCTACACCTCTACCTCCACCTCCACCTCTACCTACACCTCTAACTCTACCTCTATCTCCACCTCCACCTCTACCTACACATCTACCTACACCTCCACCTCTACCTCTACCTACACCTCCATCTCTACCTCTACCTCCACCTCCACCTCCACCTACACCTCTACCTCCACCTACACCTCCACCTCCACCTCTACCTCTACCTCCACCTCTACCTACACCTCCACCTCCACCTTCTCCTCCACTTCTACCTCCACCTACATCTCCACCTCTACCTCCACCTCTACCTCTACCTACACCTCTACCTACACCTCCACCTCCACCTTCTCCTCCACTTCTACCTCCACCTACACCTCCACCTCTACCTCTACCTCTACCTCCACCTCTACCTCCACCTCTACCTACACCTCCACCTCCACCTTCTCCTCCACTTCTACCTCCACCTCCACCTCTACCTCCACCTACACCTCTACCTACACCTCCACCTCCACCTTCTCCTCCACCTTCTCCTCCACTTCTACCTCCACCTCCACCTCCACCTCCACCTCCACCTCCACCTCCACCTCCACCTCTACCTCTACCTCTACCTCCACCTCTACCTCCACCTCTACCTACACCTCCACCTCCACCTTCTCCTCCACTTCTACCTCCACCTCCACCTCTACCTCCACCTCCACCTCTACCTACACCTCTACCTCCACTTCTACCTCCGTCTCCACCTCTACCGCCACCTCTACCTCCACCTCTACCTACACCTCTACCTACACCTCTACCTACACCTACACCACCTTCTCCTCCACTTCTACCTCCACCTCCACCTCTACCTCCACCTCCACCTCTACCTACACCTCTACCTCCACCTCTACCTCTACCTCTACCTCCACCTCTACCTCCACCTCCACCTCTACCTACACCTCTACCTCCACCTCTACCTCTACCTCTACCTCCACCTCTACCTACACCTCTACCTCCACCTCCACCTCCACCTCTACCTCCACCTCTACCTCCACCTCTACCTACACCTCTACCTACAAAGTTCTGATTGCAAACATTTACGCAATTCGTTTTTGAACATGTGAAAGTGGTCAATGGATGAAAGTGGTCAATGGGTAATGTCTGATCAATGGCTTGTTGAACAGTGTTGCTTTGCATTTGCACACAATATATTTTAGTTGTGAAGGTTGTGCCAAAGGTAGAGAATTGTGTGTTGTGTTTTGCCAAATGTTTGTTATAGAATTACAATCTGAGTGTAAAGCAAAATGTGTCAGTAGTATTGCAGATGTGGTGTATGGTTCTGCTAAATGAGATACAGATTTGGTGTATGGTCCTGCTAAATTAATTACAGATTTGCTTTATGGGTCTGCTAAATGAGATACAGATTTGGTGTATGGTTCTGCTAAATGAGATACAGATTTGGTGTATGGTTCTGCTAAATGAGATACAGATTTGGTGTATGGTTCTGCTAAATGAGATACAGATTTGGTGTATGGTTCTGCTAAATGAGATACAGATGTGGTGTATGGTTCTGCTAAATGAGATACGGATTTGGTGTATGGTCCTGCTAAATTAATTACAGATTTGGTTTATGGGTCTGCTAAATGAGATACAGATTTGGTGTATGGTTCTGCTAAATGAGATACAGATTTGGTGTATGGTTCTGCTAAATGAGATACAGATTTGGTGTATGGTTCTGCTAAATGAGATACAGATTTGGTGTATGGTTCTGCTAAATGAGATACAGATGTGGTGTATGGTTCTGCTAAATGAGATACAGATTTGGTGTATGGTCCTGCTAAATGAGATACAGATTTGGTGTATGGTTCTGCTAAATGAGATACAGATTTGGTGTATGGTTCTGCTAAATGAGATACAGATGTGGTGTATGGTTCTGCTAAATGAGATACAGATTTGGTGTATGGTCCTGCTAAATGAGATACAGATTTGGTGTATGGTTCTGCTAAATGAGATACAGATTTGGCTCATTGTGCCTCATGGGCTAGTTTTAGTGTGTAAACCACTGGGGGAAATGGAGTGGACGATGCACTGGCAATATAATTGGCCGGTGGTCAATGTCCTATTTCAAGCCGTCCTATAAAATACATCACACAAGGACAGAACCATTCTTCCAACAAACTGACAGAGCCCAGCCAAATGTTTATGGAGAGACAGGCAGTCTAACAACGATCTGTCAATACAGACATCCTATTTAATAATACTTTTAAAGTAGGCCTAAGTATATGGAATGTGGCAGACATTTTCCACTGACGAAGGCTGTTTCTCCTTATAGTCTGTCTTAACCAGACTGAGTCCTATAGTCTGTCTTAACCAGACTGTCTTATAGTCTGTCTTAACCAGACTGGGTCTTATAGTCTGTCTTAACCAGACTGAGTTCTGCCTGTCTTAACCAGACTGAGTCCTATAGTCTGTCTTAACCAGACTGGGTCTTATAGTCTGTCTTAACCAGACTGAGTTCTGCCTGTCTTAACCAGACTGAGTCTTATAGCCTGTCTTAACCAGACTGTCTTATAGTCTGTCTTAACAGACTGAGTCCTATAGCCTGTCTTAACAGACTGAGTCTTATAGTCTGTCTTAACCAGACTGAGTTCTGCCTGTCTTAACCAGACTGAATCTTATAGTCTGCCTATAGTCTGTCTTAACCAGACTGAGTCTTATAGCCTGTCTTAACCAGACTGTCTTATAGTCTGTCTTAACAGACTGAGTCATATAGCCTGTCTTAACAGACTGAGTCTTATAGTCTGTCTTAACCAGACTGAGTCCTATAGTCTGTCTTATCCAGACTGTCTTATAGTTTGTCTTAACCAGACTGAGTCTTATAGTCTGTCTTAACCAGACTGAGTCTTATAGCCTGTCTTAACCAGACTGAGTCTTATAGCCTGTCTTAACCAGACTGAGTCTTATAGCCTGTCTTAACCAGACTGAGTCTTATAGTCTGTCTTAACCAGACTGAGTCCTGCCTGTCTTAACCAGACTGAGTCCTATAGTCTGTCTTAACCAGACTGAGTCCTATAGTCTGTCTTATCCAGACTGAGTCTTATAGTTTGTCTTAACCAGACTGAGTCTTATAGTCTGTCTTAACCAGACTGAGTCCTATAGCCTGTCTTAACCAGACTGAGTCTTATAGTCTGTCTTAACCAGACTGAGTCCTATAGCCTGTCTTAACCAGACTGAGTCTTATAGTCTGTCTTAACCAGACTGAGTCCTATAGCCTGTCTTAACCAGACTGAGTCCTATAGCCTGTCTTAACCAGACTGAGTCTTATAGCCTGTCTTAACCAGACTGAGTCTTATAGCCTGTCTTAACCAGACTGTCTTATAGCCTGTCTTAACCAGACTGTCTTATAGTCTGTCTTAACAGACTGAGTCCTATAGCCTGTCTTAACAGACTGAGTCTTATAGTCTGTCTTAACCAGACTGAGTCCTATAGTCTGTCTTATCCAGACTGTCTTATAGTTTGTCTTAACCAGACTGAGTCTTATAGTCTGTCTTAACCAGACTGAGTCTTATAGCCTGTCTTAACCAGACTGAGTCTTATAGCCTGTCTTAACCAGACTGAGTCTTATAGTCTGTCTTAACCAGACTGAGTCCTGCCTGTCTTAACCAGACTGAGTCCTATAGTCTGTCTTAACCAGACTGAATCCTATAGTCTGTCTTAACCAGACTGAGTCCTATAGCCTGTCTTAACCAGACTGAGTCTTATAGTCTGTCTTAACCAGACTGAGTCCTATAGCCTGTCTTAACCAGACTGAGTCTTATAGTCTGTCTTAACCAGACTGAGTCCTATAGCCTGTCTTAACCAGACTGAGTCTTATAGTCTGTCTTAACCAGACTGAGTCCTATAGCCTGTCTTAACCAGACTGAGTCCTATAGCCTGTCTTAACCAGACTGAGTCTTATAGCCTGTCTTAACCAGACTGAGTCTTATAGCCTGTCTTAACCAGACTGTCTTATAGCCTGTCTTAACCAGACTGTCTTATAGTCTGTCTTAACAGACTGAGTCCTATAGCCTGTCTTAACAGACTGAGTCTTATAGTCTGTCACCAGACTGAGTCCTATAGTCTGTCTTAACCAGACTGAGTCTTATAGTCTGTCTTAACCAGACTGAGTCCTATAGCCTGTCTTAACCAGACTGAGTCTTATAGTCTGTCTTAACCAGACTGAGTCCTATAGCCTGTCTTAACCAGACTGAGTCTTATAGTCTGTCTTAACCAGACTGAGTCCTATAGCCTGTCTAACCAGACTGAGTCTTATAGTCTGTCTTAACCAGACTGAGTCTTATAGCCTGTCTTAACCAGACTGTCTTATAGTCTGTCTTAACAGACTGAGTCCTATAGCCTGTCTTAACAGACTGAGTCTTATAGTCTGTCTTAACCAGACTGAGTTCTGCCTGTCTTAACCAGACTGAATCTTATAGTCTGCCTATAGTCTGTCTTAACAAGACTGAGTCTTATAGCCTGTCTTAAAAAGACTGTCTTATAGCCTGTCTTAACCAGACTGTCTTATAGTCTGTCTTAACAGACTGAGTCATATAGCCTGTCTTAACAGACTGAGTCTTATAGTCTGTCTTAACCAGACTGAGTCTTATAGTCTGTCTTATCCAGACTGTCTTATAGTTTGTCTTAACCAGACTGAGTCTTATAGTCTGTCTTAACCAGACTGAGTCTTATAGCCTGTCTTAACCAGACTGAGTCTTATAGCCTGTCTTAACCAGACTGAGTCTTATAGCCTGTCTTAACCAGACTGAGTCTTATAGTCTGTCTTAACCAGACTGAGTCCTGCCTGTCTTAACCAGACTGAGTCCTATAGTCTGTCTTAACCAGACTGAGTCCTATAGTCTGTCTTATCCAGACTGAGTCTTATAGTTTGTCTTAACCAGACTGAGTCTTATAGTCTGTCTTAACCAGACTGAGTCCTATAGCCTGTCTTAACCAGACTGAGTCTTATAGTCTGTCTTAACCAGACTGAGTCCTATAGCCTGTCTTAACCAGACTGAGTCTTATAGTCTGTCTTAACCAGACTGAGTCCTATAGCCTGTCTTAACCAGACTGAGTCCTATAGCCTGTCTTAACCAGACTGAGTCCTATAGCCTGTCTTAACCAGACTGAGTCTTATAGCCTGTCTTAACCAGACTGAGTCTTATAGCCTGTCTTAACCAGACTGTCTTATAGCCTGTCTTAACCAGACTGTCTTATAGTCTGTCTTAACAGACTGAGTCCTATAGCCTGTCTTAACAGACTGAGTCTTATAGTCTGTCACCAGACTGAGTCCTATAGTCTGTCTTATCCAGACTGTCTTATAGTTTGTCTTAACCAGACTGAGTCTTATAGTCTGTCTTAACCAGACTGAGTCTTATAGCCTGTCTTAACCAGACTGAGTCTTATAGCCTGTCTTAACCAGACTGAGTCTTATAGCCTGTCTTAACCAGACTGAGTCTTATAGCCTGTCTTAACCAGACTGAGTCTTATAGCCTGTCTTAACTAGACTGAGTCTTATAGTCTGTCTTAACCAGACTGAGTCCTGCCTGTCTTAACCAGACTGAGTCCTATAGTCTGTCTTAACCAGACTGAGTCCTATAGTCTGTCTTATCCAGACTGAGTCTTATAGTCTGTCTTAACCAGACTGAGTCCTATAGCCTGTCTTAACCAGACTGAGTCTTATAGTCTGTCTTAACCAGACTGAGTCCTATAGCCTGTCTTAACCAGACTGAGTCTTATAGTCTGTCTTAACCAGACTGAGTCCTATAGCCTGTCTTAACCAGACTGAGTCTTATAGTCTGTCTTAACCAGACTGAGTCCTATAGCCTGTCTTAACCAGACTGAGTCCTATAGCCTGTCTTAACCAGACTGAGTCTTATAGCCTGTCTTAACCAGACTGAGTCTTATAGCCTGTCTTAACCAGACTGTCTTATAGCCTGTCTTAACCAGACTGTCTTATAGTCTGTCTTAACAGACTGAGTCCTATAGCCTGTCTTAACAGACTGAGTCTTATAGTCTGTCACCAGACTGAGTCCTATAGTCTGTCTTATCCAGACTGTCTTATAGTTTGTCTTAACCAGACTGAGTCTTATAGTCTGTCTTAACCAGACTGAGTCTTATAGCCTGTCTTAACCAGACTGAGTCTTATAGCCTGTCTTAACCAGACTGAGTCTTATAGCCTGTCTTAACCAGACTGAGTCTTATAGCCTGTCTTAACCAGACTGGGTCTTATAGCCTGTCTTAACTAGACTGAGTCTTATAGTCTGTCTTAACCAGACTGAGTCCTGCCTGTCTTAACCAGACTGAGTCCTATAGTCTGTCTTAACCAGACTGAGTCCTATAGTCTGTCTTATCCAGACTGAGTCTTATAGTTTGTCTTAACCAGACTGAGTCTTATAGTCTGTCTTAACCAGACTGAGTCCTATAGCCTGTCTTAACCAGACTGAGTCTTATAGTCTGTCTTAACCAGACTGAGTCCTATAGCCTGTCTTAACCAGACTGAGTCCTATAGCCTGTCTTAACCAGACTGAGTCTTATAGCCTGTCTTAACCAGACTGAGTCTTATAGCCTGTCTTAACCAGACTGTCTTATAGCCTGTCTTAACCAGACTGTCTTATAGTCTGTCTTAACAGACTGAGTCCTATAGCCTGTCTTAACAGACTGAGTCTTATAGTCTGTCTTAACCAGACTGAGTCCTATAGTCTGTCTTATCCAGACTGTCTTATAGTTTGTCTTAACCAGACTGAGTCTTATAGTCTGTCTTAACCAGACTGAGTCTTATAGCCTGTCTTAACCAGACTGAGTCTTATAGCCTGTCTTAACCAGACTGAGTCTTATAGTCTGTCTTAACCAGACTGAGTCCTGCCTGTCTTAACCAGACTGAATCCTATAGTCTGTCTTATCCAGACTGTCTTAAAGTTTGTCTTAACCAGACTGAGTCTTATAGTCTGTCTTAACCAGACTGAGTCCTATAGCCTGTCTTAACCAGACTGAGTCTTATAGTCTGTCTTAACCAGACTGAGTCCTATAGCCTGTCTTAACCAGACTGAGTCTTATAGTCTGTCTTAACCAGACTGAGTCCTATAGCCTGTCTAACCAGACTGAGTCTTATAGTCTGTCTTAACCAGACTGAGTCTTATAGCCTGTCTTAACCAGACTGTCTTATAGTCTGTCTTAACAGACTGAGTCCTATAGCCTGTCTTAACCAGACTGAGTCTTATAGTCTGTCTTAACCAGACTGAGTCCTATAGCCTGTCTTAACCAGACTGAGTCCTATAGCCTGTCTTAACCAGACTGAGTCTTATAGCCTGTCTTAACCAGACTGAGTCTTATAGCCTGTCTTAACCAGACTGTCTTATAGCCTGTCTTAACCAGACTGTCTTATAGTCTGTCTTAACAGACTGAGTCCTATAGCCTGTCTTAACAGACTGAGTCTTATAGTCTGTCACCAGACTGAGTCCTATAGTCTGTCTTATCCAGACTGTCTTATAGTTTGTCTTAACCAGACTGAGTCTTATAGTCTGTCTTAACCAGACTGAGTCTTATAGCCTGTCTTAACCAGACTGAGTCTTATAGCCTGTCTTAACCAGACTGAGTCTTATAGCCTGTCTTAACCAGACTGAGTCTTATAGCCTGTCTTAACCAGACTGAGTCTTATAGCCTGTCTTAACTAGACTGAGTCTTATAGTCTGTCTTAACCAGACTGAGTCCTGCCTGTCTTAACCAGACTGAGTCCTATAGTCTGTCTTAACCAGACTGAGTCCTATAGTCTGTCTTATCCAGACTGAGTCTTATAGTTTGTCTTAACCAGACTGAGTCTTATAGTCTGTCTTAACCAGACTGAGTCCTATAGCCTGTCTTAACCAGACTGAGTCTTATAGTCTGTCTTAACCAGACTGAGTCCTATAGCCTGTCTTAACCAGACTGAGTCCTATAGCCTGTCTTAACCAGACTGAGTCTTATAGCCTGTCTTAACCAGACTGAGTCTTATAGCCTGTCTTAACCAGACTGTCTTATAGCCTGTCTTAACCAGACTGTCTTATAGTCTGTCTTAACAGACTGAGTCCTATAGCCTGTCTTAACAGACTGAGTCTTATAGTCTGTCTTAACCAGACTGAGTCCTATAGTCTGTCTTATCCAGACTGTCTTATAGTTTGTCTTAACCAGACTGAGTCTTATAGTCTGTCTTAACCAGACTGAGTCTTATAGCCTGTCTTAACCAGACTGAGTCTTATAGCCTGTCTTAACCAGACTGAGTCTTATAGTCTGTCTTAACCAGACTGAGTCCTGCCTGTCTTAACCAGACTGAGTCCTATAGTCTGTCTTAACCAGACTGAATCCTATAGTCTGTCTTATCCAGACTGTCTTAAAGTTTGTCTTAACCAGACTGAGTCTTATAGTCTGTCTTAACCAGACTGAGTCCTATAGCCTGTCTTAACCAGACTGAGTCTTATAGTCTGTCTTAACCAGACTGAGTCCTATAGCCTGTCTTAACCAGACTGAGTCTTATAGCCTGTCTTAACCAGACTGAGTCTTATAGCCTGTCTTAACCAGACTGAGTCTTATAGTCTGTCTTAACCAGACTGAGTCCTGCCTGTCTTAACCAGACTGAGTCCTATAGTCTGTCTTAACCAGACTGAGTCCTATAGTCTGTCTTATCCAGACTGAGTCTTATAGTTTGTCTTAACCAGACTGAGTCTTATAGTCTGTCTTAACCAGACTGAGTCCTATAGCCTGTCTTAACCAGACTGAGTCTTATAGTCTGTCTTAACCAGACTGAGTCCTATAGCCTGTCTTAACCAGACTGAGTCTTATAGTCTGTCTTAACCAGACTGAGTCCTATAGCCTGTCTTAACCAGACTGAGTCCTATAGCCTGTCTTAACCAGACTGAGTCCTATAGCCTGTCTTAACCAGACTGAGTCTTATAGCCTGTCTTAACCAGACTGAGTCTTATAGCCTGTCTTAACCAGACTGTCTTATAGCCTGTCTTAACCAGACTGTCTTATAGTCTGTCTTAACAGACTGAGTCCTATAGCCTGTCTTAACAGACTGAGTCTTATAGTCTGTCTTAACCAGACTGAGTCCTATAGTCTGTCTTATCCAGACTGTCTTATAGTTTGTCTTAACCAGACTGAGTCTTATAGTCTGTCTTAACCAGACTGAGTCTTATAGCCTGTCTTAACCAGACTGAGTCTTATAGCCTGTCTTAACCAGACTGAGTCTTATAGCCTGTCTTAACCAGACTGAGTCTTATAGCCTGTCTTAACCAGACTGAGTCTTATAGCCTGTCTTAACTAGACTGAGTCTTATAGTCTGTCTTAACCAGACTGAGTCCTGCCTGTCTTAACCAGACTGAGTCCTATAGTCTGTCTTAACCAGACTGAGTCCTATAGTCTGTCTTATCCAGACTGAGTCTTATAGTCTGTCTTAACCAGACTGAGTCCTATAGCCTGTCTTAACCAGACTGAGTCTTATAGTCTGTCTTAACCAGACTGAGTCCTATAGCCTGTCTTAACCAGACTGAGTCTTATAGTCTGTCTTAACCAGACTGAGTCCTATAGCCTGTCTTAACCAGACTGAGTCTTATAGTCTGTCTTAACCAGACTGAGTCCTATAGCCTGTCTTAACCAGACTGAGTCCTATAGCCTGTCTTAACCAGACTGAGTCTTATAGCCTGTCTTAACCAGACTGAGTCTTATAGCCTGTCTTAACCAGACTGTCTTATAGCCTGTCTTAACCAGACTGTCTTATAGTCTGTCTTAACAGACTGAGTCCTATAGCCTGTCTTAACAGACTGAGTCTTATAGTCTGTCACCAGACTGAGTCCTATAGTCTGTCTTATCCAGACTGTCTTATAGTTTGTCTTAACCAGACTGAGTCTTATAGTCTGTCTTAACCAGACTGAGTCTTATAGCCTGTCTTAACCAGACTGAGTCTTATAGCCTGTCTTAACCAGACTGAGTCTTATAGCCTGTCTTAACCAGACTGAGTCTTATAGCCTGTCTTAACCAGACTGGGTCTTATAGCCTGTCTTAACTAGACTGAGTCTTATAGTCTGTCTTAACCAGACTGAGTCCTGCCTGTCTTAACCAGACTGAGTCCTATAGTCTGTCTTAACCAGACTGAGTCCTATAGTCTGTCTTATCCAGACTGAGTCTTATAGTTTGTCTTAACCAGACTGAGTCTTATAGTCTGTCTTAACCAGACTGAGTCCTATAGCCTGTCTTAACCAGACTGAGTCTTATAGTCTGTCTTAACCAGACTGAGTCCTATAGCCTGTCTTAACCAGACTGAGTCCTATAGCCTGTCTTAACCAGACTGAGTCTTATAGCCTGTCTTAACCAGACTGAGTCTTATAGCCTGTCTTAACCAGACTGTCTTATAGCCTGTCTTAACCAGACTGTCTTATAGTCTGTCTTAACAGACTGAGTCCTATAGCCTGTCTTAACAGACTGAGTCTTATAGTCTGTCTTAACCAGACTGAGTCCTATAGTCTGTCTTATCCAGACTGTCTTATAGTTTGTCTTAACCAGACTGAGTCTTATAGTCTGTCTTAACCAGACTGAGTCTTATAGCCTGTCTTAACCAGACTGAGTCTTATAGCCTGTCTTAACCAGACTGAGTCTTATAGTCTGTCTTAACCAGACTGAGTCCTGCCTGTCTTAACCAGACTGAGTCCTATAGTCTGTCTTAACCAGACTGAATCCTATAGTCTGTCTTATCCAGACTGTCTTAAAGTTTGTCTTAACCAGACTGAGTCTTATAGTCTGTCTTAACCAGACTGAGTCCTATAGCCTGTCTTAACCAGACTGAGTCTTATAGTCTGTCTTAACCAGACTGAGTCCTATAGCCTGTCTTAACCAGACTGAGTCTTATAGTCTGTCTTAACCAGACTGAGTCCTATAGCCTGTCTAACCAGACTGAGTCTTATAGTCTGTCTTAACCAGACTGAGTCTTATAGCCTGTCTTAACCAGACTGTCTTATAGTCTGTCTTAACAGACTGAGTCCTATAGCCTGTCTTAACCAGACTGAGTCTTATAGTCTGTCTTAACCAGACTGAGTCCTATAGCCTGTCTTAACCAGACTGAGTCCTATAGCCTGTCTTAACCAGACTGAGTCTTATAGCCTGTCTTAACCAGACTGAGTCTTATAGCCTGTCTTAACCAGACTGTCTTATAGCCTGTCTTAACCAGACTGTCTTATAGTCTGTCTTAACAGACTGAGTCCTATAGCCTGTCTTAACAGACTGAGTCTTATAGTCTGTCACCAGACTGAGTCCTATAGTCTGTCTTATCCAGACTGTCTTATAGTTTGTCTTAACCAGACTGAGTCTTATAGTCTGTCTTAACCAGACTGAGTCTTATAGCCTGTCTTAACCAGACTGAGTCTTATAGCCTGTCTTAACCAGACTGAGTCTTATAGCCTGTCTTAACCAGACTGAGTCTTATAGCCTGTCTTAACCAGACTGAGTCTTATAGCCTGTCTTAACTAGACTGAGTCTTATAGTCTGTCTTAACCAGACTGAGTCCTGCCTGTCTTAACCAGACTGAGTCCTATAGTCTGTCTTAACCAGACTGAGTCCTATAGTCTGTCTTATCCAGACTGAGTCTTATAGTTTGTCTTAACCAGACTGAGTCTTATAGTCTGTCTTAACCAGACTGAGTCCTATAGCCTGTCTTAACCAGACTGAGTCTTATAGTCTGTCTTAACCAGACTGAGTCCTATAGCCTGTCTTAACCAGACTGAGTCCTATAGCCTGTCTTAACCAGACTGAGTCTTATAGCCTGTCTTAACCAGACTGAGTCTTATAGCCTGTCTTAACCAGACTGTCTTATAGCCTGTCTTAACCAGACTGTCTTATAGTCTGTCTTAACAGACTGAGTCCTATAGCCTGTCTTAACAGACTGAGTCTTATAGTCTGTCTTAACCAGACTGAGTCCTATAGTCTGTCTTATCCAGACTGTCTTATAGTTTGTCTTAACCAGACTGAGTCTTATAGTCTGTCTTAACCAGACTGAGTCTTATAGCCTGTCTTAACCAGACTGAGTCTTATAGCCTGTCTTAACCAGACTGAGTCTTATAGTCTGTCTTAACCAGACTGAGTCCTGCCTGTCTTAACCAGACTGAGTCCTATAGTCTGTCTTAACCAGACTGAATCCTATAGTCTGTCTTATCCAGACTGTCTTAAAGTTTGTCTTAACCAGACTGAGTCTTATAGTCTGTCTTAACCAGACTGAGTCCTATAGCCTGTCTTAACCAGACTGAGTCTTATAGTCTGTCTTAACCAGACTGAGTCCTATAGCCTGTCTTAACCAGACTGAGTCTTATAGTCTGTCTTAACCAGACTGAGTCCTATAGCCTGTCTAACCAGACTGAGTCTTATAGTCTGTCTTAACCAGACTGAGTCTTATAGCCTGTCTTAACCAGACTGTCTTATAGTCTGTCTTAACAGACTGAGTCCTATAGCCTGTCTTAACAGACTGAGTCTTATAGTCTGTCTTAACCAGACTGAGTTCTGCCTGTCTTAACCAGACTGAATCTTATAGTCTGCCTATAGTCTGTCTTAACAAGACTGAGTCTTATAGCCTGTCTTAACCAGACTGTCTTATAGCCTGTCTTAACCAGACTGTCTTATAGTCTGTCTTAACAGACTGAGTCATATAGCCTGTCTTAACAGACTGAGTCTTATAGTCTGTCTTAACCAGACTGAGTCCTATAGTCTGTCTTATCCAGACTGTCTTATAGTTTGTCTTAACCAGACTGAGTCTTATAGTCTGTCTTAACCAGACTGAGTCTTATAGCCTGTCTTAACCAGACTGAGTCTTATAGCCTGTCTTAACCAGACTGAGTCTTATAGCCTGTCTTAACCAGACTGAGTCTTATAGTCTGTCTTAACCAGACTGAGTCCTGCCTGTCTTAACCAGACTGAGTCCTATAGTCTGTCTTAACCAGACTGAGTCCTATAGTCTGTCTTATCCAGACTGAGTCTTATAGTTTGTCTTAACCAGACTGAGTCTTATAGTCTGTCTTAACCAGACTGAGTCCTATAGCCTGTCTTAACCAGACTGAGTCTTATAGTCTGTCTTAACCAGACTGAGTCCTATAGCCTGTCTTAACCAGACTGAGTCTTATAGTCTGTCTTAACCAGACTGAGTCCTATAGCCTGTCTTAACCAGACTGAGTCCTATAGCCTGTCTTAACCAGACTGAGTCTTATAGCCTGTCTTAACCAGACTGAGTCTTATAGCCTGTCTTAACCAGACTGTCTTATAGCCTGTCTTAACCAGACTGTCTTATAGTCTGTCTTAACAGACTGAGTCCTATAGCCTGTCTTAACAGACTGAGTCTTATAGTCTGTCACCAGACTGAGTCCTATAGTCTGTCTTATCCAGACTGTCTTATAGTTTGTCTTAACCAGACTGAGTCTTATAGTCTGTCTTAACCAGACTGAGTCTTATAGCCTGTCTTAACCAGACTGAGTCTTATAGCCTGTCTTAACCAGACTGAGTCTTATAGCCTGTCTTAACCAGACTGAGTCTTATAGTCTGTCTTAACCAGACTGAGTCCTGCCTGTCTTAACCAGACTGAGTCCTATAGTCTGTCTTAACCAGACTGAATCCTATAGTCTGTCTTATCCAGACTGTCTTAAAGTTTGTCTTAACCAGACTGAGTCTTATAGTCTGTCTTAACCAGACTGAGTCCTATAGCCTGTCTTAACCAGACTGAGTCTTATAGTCTGTCTTAACCAGACTGAGTCCTATAGCCTGTCTTAACCAGACTGAGTCTTATAGTCTGTCTTAACCAGACTGAGTCCTATAGCCTGTCTAACCAGACTGAGTCTTATAGTCTGTCTTAACCAGACTGAGTCTTATAGTCTGTCTTAACCAGACTGAGTCCTATAGCCTGTCTAACCAGACTGAGTCTTATAGTCTGTCTTAACCAGACTGAGTCTTATAGCCTGTCTTAACCAGACTGAGTCTTATAGTCTGTCTTAACCAGACTGAGTCCTATAGTCTGTCTTAACCAGACTGTCTTATAGCCTGTCTTAACCAGACTGAGCCTTATAGCCTATCTTAACAGACTGAGTCGTATAGTCTGTCTTAACCAGACTGAGTCCTATAGTCTGTCTTAACCAGACTGAATCTTATAGTCTGCCTATAGTCTGACTTAACCAGACTGAGTCCTATAGCCTGTCTTAACCAGACTGAGTCCTATAGTCTGTCTTAACCAGACTGAGTCCTGCCTGTCTTAACCAGACTGAGTCCTATAGTCTGTCTTAACCAGACTGAGTCATATAGTCTGTCTTAACCAGACTGTCTTATAGCCTGTCTTAACCAGACTGAGCCTTATAGCCTATCTTAACAGACTGAGTCGTATAGTCTGTCTTAACCAGACTGAGTCCTGTAGTCTGTCTTAACCAGACTGAATCTTATAGTCTGCCTATAGTCTGACTTAACCAGACTGAGTCCTATAGCCTGTCTTAACCAGACTGAGTCCTATAGTCTGTCTTAACCAGACTGAGTCCTGCCTGTCTTAACCAGACTGAGTCTTATAGCCTGTCTTAACCAGACTGAGTCTTATAGCCTGTCATAACCAGACTGAGTCTTATAGCCTGTCTTAACCAGACTGAGTTTGTATCCTAAATGACACTATATTACACTTATAGTGCACTCTGTTTGATCAGAGATCATAGGACTGTGGTCAAAACGAGTGCACAAGGGAAAATGGTGAAGTGAAGCAATGGTGAGTGCTGCTTTGAGTGGTCTTTGGCTCTGATTTAACACAGAGACTGAGCTGATGCCAATAAAGGGCCAATCCAGGATATGGAAAACAACAAAGTTGTCACCCTGCCACTTGAGAAGACAAGTGGTCCTTGGGGCTGGCGGGGTCCTCTGGGAGGCTAGCTGGTATCGTCCTCTGGGAGGCTAGCTGGTATGGTCCTCTGGGAGGCTAGCTGGTATGGTCCTCTGGGAGGCTACCTGGTGTGGTTATCTGGGAGGCTAGCTGGTATGGTCCTCTAGGAGGCTAGCTGGTATGGTCCTCTGTGAGGCTAGCTGGTATGGTTATCTGGGAGGCCAGCTGGTATGGTCCTCTAAGAGGCTGGCTGGTATGGTCCTCTAGGAGGCTAGCTGGTATGGTCCTCTGGGAGGCTAGCTGGTATGGTCCTCTAGGAGGCTAGCTGGTATGGTCCTCTGGGAGGCTAGCTGGTATGGTTATCTGGGAGGCTAGCTGGTATGGTCCTCTGGAAAGCTAGCTGGTATGGTCCTCAGGAAAGCTAGCTGGCATGGTCCTCTGGGAAGCTAGCTGGCATGGTCCTCTGGGAAGCTAGCTGGCATGGTCCTAGCTGGTGTGCCTCAACTCAGAGAGACTGTGCTTCACTGTGTAGAGTTAACACTCAACATATAAGAAACAGAGAAGCAGTGGTCCTCGGCTTCAACAGGATCTCCAACATTTTATGGACAAACGTCAAATATTGCAGTCTATCTTTAATGATCTCTCTGCTATCTTACAGTAACACAGATACTTGAGCTAACAGCATTACCCTTTGCTGTTGTAAACTGCAATCGAAGACAGACGGACACAATAAAATCACATTTAATACGACTCCAGTCCTAAATGGGTCGGATGCTGTCATTTGGCATGGCATTCAGTTGCACGAATCTGAGGACTGATGTTTGGTTTTAGGAGAGTAGTCACATATTGTTAAAATAAAAGGCCAAAATAATGGTTTGAATTAGTTCTGCTCTCACAGTACTGTATTTCAAGTTAACTCTTGTTTTGTGTTGTTGCGGGACTTAACAAGATCTCAAAAGAAATAGTGAAAATGACTTGAGAGTCCAACGTTTGTTCACCGGAGGGGAGGGTAAATGTAGATTTTGTTACGGTTAATTAAGTCTATGCATTCATTCCCGAATTTTGACAACAAAAAAAAATGTTTAAAAAAAAATGAGTGCCTAGCACTGGGATTGAACCCGCACGCCTCGGAGAAAGACTTCTCCGTCCACAGCACCCTGTCTAGCGGCGAGCCTACCACGTGGTAATAATAGTAGTAGTGTTCATCGGTGCCTCTAGTGGCCAGTTTTGAAGGTGATTCCTGTCCTGGGGATTTGGATAGACATTGGATTTGGCATTGGGACTGGTGCGACCTGGCTGGTTGGATAGGAGGCCCGGACACAGTCTAAGTTCAAGCTCTGTCAAATATAATATTACTTATCTGTTCTGAATACCTCAACATGTAATGAAATGTAATGTAAATGAACAGGGCCATATAAATACATTTAAAAAGCAATTTCCCAAATGTTGATAACCATACAATTTTTTTTTTTTAAAGAACATAAAACCATTGAAATTAGATCATTTTCCGAAGGTAAACTGAACCAATTTATTTTCCCTAGAGATTTTAATTGGTTAAGTACGACAATCTGAGAAATACAGTCTCATCATTACATGTATAAACAAGCACGCCTCACTATCACTGTCTCAGTCCAATGGGCCAGAGATAACATCAGACATACTCTTCGCTCCGGCATACGTCAATCACGCAATCATGGACGCGCGCACACACACACACACACACACACACACACACACACACACACACACACACACACACACACACACACACACACACACACACACACACACACACACACACACAGAATATAAGGTGCTATTTAGAAACTAGTAATAGCCCTTCGTACATCAGCTGATATCTCAAAGTGCTGTACAGAAACCCAGCCTAAAACCCCAAACAGCAAGCAATACAGGTGTAGAAGCACGGTGGCTAGGAAAAACTCCCTAGAAAGGCCAAAACCTAGGAAGAAACCTAGAGAGGAACCAGGCTATGTGGGGTGGCCAGTCCTCTTCTGGCTGTGCCGGGTGGAGATTATAACAGAACATGGCCAAGATGTTCTAATGTTCATAAATGACCAGCATGGTCGAATAATAATAAGGCAGAACAGTTGAAACTGGAGCAGCAGCAAGGCCAGGTGGACTGGGGACAGCAAGGAGTCATCATGTCAGGTAGTCCTGGGGCTTGGTTCTAGGGCTCAGGTCCTCCAAGAGAGAGAAAGAAAGAGAGAAAGAGAGAATTAGAAAACGCACACTTAGATTCACACAGGACACCGAATAGGACAGGAGAAGTACTCCAGATATAACAAACTGACCCTAGCCCCCCGACACATAAACTACTGCAGCATAAATGCTGGAGGCTGAGACAGGAGGGGTCAGGAGACACTGTGGCCCCATCCGAGGACACCCCCGGACAGGGCCAAACAGGAAGGATATAACCCCACCCACTTTGCCAAAGCACAGCCCCCACACACTAGAGGGATATCTTCAACCACCAGCTTACCATCCTGAGACAAGGCTGAGTACAACCCTTTTTGATTCCAGGTATAACCCTTTTGGGTTCCATTCAGAACCCTTTTGGGTTCTATGTAGAACACTTTCCACAGAGGGTTCTACATGGAACCAAAAAAGGGATTCTACCTGGAACGAAAAGAGTTCTCCTATGGGGACAGCCGGAATAACCCATTCGGAACCCTTTTTTTTAATCATAGAGTGTAGTAACGAACTGATGTAATAGCCTTGCGCTGTACGGACAGACTCCTGGCGTCTGGCAACTAGCCTGTGTCTGAGTGTGTGCATGCGTGTGTTATGTGTGCGTCTGCTAGCAATCTGGGCCGGTTAAAAGGTTTCTGCTTAACTACTGTTCCCTCAGCTTCAGTAAGGTATGTGAGGTCACCACCGTTCAAACTAATCACAAACAACAGACATGGGGAGAGACTGTAGAGAGAGGGTTTTAGAGAGAGGGGTTTCTCCCGATATGTATGTATGTGTGTGTGTGTGTGTGTGTGTGTGTGTGTGTGTGTGTGTGTGTGTGTGTGTGTGTGCGTGCGTGCGTGCGTGCGTGTGTGTGTGTGTGTGTTTACTACAATGTGTTGCTACGGCACATTTTTCAGTGGTATATTTTTAAAAGTAAAGAAATCTCAATAACATTTGTAATGCCCCCTATCTTACATTTAGAACCTTTAATTATAAATTCAAATGGGTTTCACGCATATCTTTCACTCTTGAGTTTTCCATGAAATATCATGAGCACATTTAATTTACTCCCAAATGCATTAGATAATGGCTCACCAGTTAGTCATTTTAACTACTGTTTATTACAATAGCAAAAAAATACAAGATACACGTTTCAAAACAGTTATTATTAAAGTGCTGAATAGAAAAAATAGTGGTAAATATCATTTTTCATACAATATCTGACTATAGAGTGTATTTTTTTGTTGGTGACGTCGGGTCCTGGTGCCGCCGTCGATGGAACAGGGGGTGCCTCACCTGGCTCATCGGGCTTCCACGCCGTAGCTGGCTCGAGAGGTTTCCTTGCATCGGTTGGAACGGCAGGCTCCCAACCCACGCCATGCCTTAGCCGGCTTGTCAGGCTCCCACCCCACGCCATGCCTTAGCCTGGCTTGTCAGGCTCCCACCCCACGCTATGCCTTAGCCGGCTTGTCAGGCTCCCACCCCACGCCATGCCTTAGCCTGGCTTGTCAGGCTCCCACCCCACACTATGCCTTAGCCTGGCTTGTCAGGCTCCCACCCCACGCCATGCCTTAGCCGGCTTGTCAGGCTCCCACCCCACGCCATGCCTTAGCCTGGCTTGTCAGGCTCCCACCCCACGCTATGCCTTAGCCGGCTTGTCAGGCTCCCACCCCACGCCATGCCTTAGCCTGGCTTGTCAGGCTCCCACCCCACGCTATGCCTTAGCCGGCTTGTCAGGCTCCCACCCCACGCCATGCCTTAGCCGGCTTGTCAGGCTCCCACCCCACGCCATGCCTTAGCCGGCTTGTCAGGCTCCCACCCCACGCCATGCCTTAGCCGGCTTGTCAGGCTCCCACCCCACGCCATGCCTTAGCCGGCTTGTCAGGCTCCCACCCCACGTCATGCCTTAGCCGGCTTGTCAGGCTCCCACCCCACGCCATGCCTTAGCATGCTTGTCAGGCTCCCACCCCACGCCATGCCTTAGCCGGCTTGTCAGGCTCCCACCCCACGCCATGCCTTAGCCGGCTTGTCAGACTCCCACCCCACGCCATGCCTTAGCCGGCTTGTCAGGCTCCAAACCCACGCCATGCCTTAGCCGGCTTGTCAGGCTCCCAACCCACGCCATGCCTTAGCCGGCTTGTCAGGCTCCCAACCCACGCCATGCCTTAGCCGGCTTGTCAGACTCCCACCCCACGCCATGCCTTAGCCGGCTTGTCAGGCTCCCACCCCACGCCATGCCTTAGCCGGCTTGTCAGGCTCCCACCCCACGCCATGCCTTAGCCGGCTTGTCAGGCTCCCACCTCACGCCATGCCTTAGCCGGCTTGTCAGGCTCCCACCCCACGCCATGCCTTAGCCGGCTTGTCAGGCTCCCACCCCACGCCATGCCTTAGCCGGCTTGTCAGGCTCCCACCCCACGCCACGCCTCAGCCGGCTCGTTAGGCTCCCAGTCTCTCAGTCGGCTCGTCGGTCTTCCACACCACAGCCGGCTCGTCTGGCTTCTACGCCTCAGGCGGCCTGTCCAGCGCCCGAGCCTCGTCAGGCTCACTCAGGTGGGACGCCGAGTGGCACCCCTAGGGGGTTAATGTCATGCCTGCTCTTGCTCCCCGTCTCTGGC